>NC_060212.1:158059444-158360000 GCF_021130785.1 Homalodisca vitripennis
CATTGCGAGCTCAGTGACCCCAGTTCCGTTGTCCTAGTGCATTCTGTTCGTTCGTAGTGACTGTTTTCGCTAACCCTGTTTTGTTCTTGTTTCGTTTTTTGTCATGGCAAGTTTAAGTGAACAACGTGCAGCTGTGAAATTTTGTTTTTTACTTGGTAAAAATGCTGCAGAAACTATTTTAATGTTGAATACAGCTTACAAACATGATGCTATGGGGAAAACTCAGGTCTACGAGTGGTTCGCTCGATTTAAAAATGGCGACATGTCGATTGAAGACAAACCTCGTTCTGGACGTCCATCAACCTCTCGAACGGACGAAAATGTTGAGAAAATTCGTGAACTTGTGCTCACCGACCGTCGACAGACAATTGAGGAACTATCAGAGAGTAGTGGGTTAACTTGGAGCTCGGTTCAGCAAATTTTAACAGGAGATTTAGGACTGAAAAGGGTTGCTGCCAAATTTGTTCCTCGACTTCTGACTGACCATCAAAAGGCACATCGAGTTGAAACTTGCCGCCTTCTGAAAGAACATCTCGAAAATGATCCCGATTTTCTGGAAAAGGTAATTACTGGTGATGAGTCATGGTGCTATGGTTATGACCCAGAAACGAAGCAACAGTCAAGCCAATGGAAGTCGCCTTCTTCACCTTACTCGCCTGACCTCGCTCCATGCGACTTTTTTTTATTTCCACACATGAAAAGAGGCTTGAAAGGTCAACGATTTGACAGCGTTAAAGAGGTTAAGAAAAAAAAAACGAAGCTCGAGCTTGCAGCCATTTCTAAAGATGACTACAAAAAATGTTTTGATCAATGGAAATACCGTTTGGACAAGTGTATTAGTTGTAATGGAGATTATTTTGAAGGAGATAAGGTCGTATTGTAAAAAATTTGATAATATATAATTTTTATAAAATAATTCCGGTTTTTTTTTGGGTACCCCCTCGTATCATATTAATTTTGAAGGAAACAGGATTTTCCCAGACATTTATCATGATTCAGTGATATGTCGATTAGTGATGTGTGCAGTTATTTATTAAGTGCATGCTTTAGAGCTAGTGAAGTTGACACACAAAATGGTGGTTGTGATTCCTGACTCACATGTGTTACAACACTCTGGTATGATTTGTTTATTTTAACCTAGTTTGTATTTATGTGTTAGGTTGGTTATTTACGTGAAGAAGAGATCAGATCGCAGATCTCGAAACGTAGAGTTACTGATTTTTTGTATCACTGAACGAAGGCGAATGTCCGGAAAAAAAACTGTTTCCTTCACAATTCTTCCATTGTCAAAAACAAACTTCAAACAAAGCATATTGTTTTTGAAATAAAATGATATTACCAACATAAAGAGTTACACTAACAAAGCCCATTAAGCATTAATTACAATGAATAAAACCATGTCTATTTACAAGTGGCCAAGCACCCATAAATACAAAATTTGTTTTGCTCTACAATGAGTGACATCATAACATGAGTAGAACAAGCATTAACTTCTAGAGGTATCTGGCACAGCTCTTCTCTACTGAGCCCTGTCATTGACTTTCATATCTAGTTCATAAAAGGATTAACGATCATTCAAAATTAGCTGAAGGAGTAACCTGGCTCCTTCCTTCTATCACAGTAACTTGTGAAAAATATATCTAAGTATGTATGTATAGCCTATATATATATATATATATATATATATATATATATATATCACAACAGATTCCACCTTCAAAAGATCACGGAAAAATATATATATATATATTATATAAAGCGTATAAATGTAATCAAATGAAAAATCCATGAATCTGACTTAGAGATTGGCTTAAAAAAATTGCCTTGAAGAATGCCATTGCATTGGTTATAATCTCTAGTGTCCTGAAAATCACTTTTCATTTCCTTTATGTGTATACAATTAATAATCTCCAAGTATCAGATGCAACAATACAATATACAATCTGTCCGCAAAATCGGAGGTGTCAGAACATGGTGTTTCCTACCATATTGTTAAAAAGTTATCATAGACAACATTCTTTATTTGCTATTTCATTAAGAAATACAGTGGTGTCAAAAAGTTGTAATCTTGCTTTACAATTTTTTGTTTATTATAATTTTGTGTCTTTTTTTATAAAGACTCAAAGTACTCCTTCATTGAGTATATGGGGCGCTCGAATAGGCAGTTCTGTAATTTATTTTTCAATTTGTTTCTTCTCTTGTCCTTGAGGTTTTGTGACAGTGCATTGATGGTTTTGCGCCTGAAGTAGGAAGGTTTTTTTGCTAAATTGTATTGTGTAATGAATAGGAGGACTACTTACTTGATACTTGATGTCTTCGTCTTTGACTGATATAAAACCAGATAGACTGTGTCAATTTTGTTTAAAAACTGTTTGCAATTTGTTCAGAACAATTTTGTCAAGTATTTAAAACTATATACACTATTTACAAAGGTTTATGGTGGCAGGACTAGAACAGTGGGTCATCTTCAAGTTCCTTGAGTGCATAGATAGGTCTACTTGTAAGTCTGGACCATATGGCTTCCTTGAACTTAATAGTGTTCATATTTCTGATGCTTTCCGGTAGGCTGTTGTATAGTTTGACCGCTGCTATTGGAAAACTGTTCAACGATTTTGAAAGTCTACATTTTAGGGTGTTTAGGCCTTTTGCATGGCGGGTGTTGTAGCCATGGACATCTTGTCTTCTCCCAAACAGTGATTCATTCTCCTTTATGTATATAAGCGAGTTCATTACATATTGGCCTTGAAACCGTTAATACCCTGAGGCGTTTGAAAATAGACCTACAATGCTCCAGATGGTCTGAAGATGTAATGATGCGTAGCGCCTTCTTTTGGAGAACAAGTATTCTGCTGCATGCTGATGCATGGCCCCAAAGCAGAATACCACAGGCTAGGTGGCTGTGAAAAAGTGCGTGGTACACCGTTACCAGGCACCGCTCTGGTACCCCACGTTTCTCAGTTTACTCAGCAAGAAGATAACCCTGGAGAGTTTTTGTGCAGACTTTGTCTATGTGGCAATTCCAATTTAACTTCGGGTTCCAGCCAGAAACCGAGTAAGTAATTTAACGGCCTCATCACAGTCCTCTATGACATCTCCATATTTTAGAGTACAGAATATCAGTTGTGTTTTTTTCTTCGTTTAATTTTTAGTTTGATTGTGGTGAACCACCTCTTGGCATCTGCTAACAAGTCCTCGGCTTCCTGAAGCACGGAGTGTATCAGCTTTCCTCTGGACAGGAGCGTAGTGTCTCATCTGCAAACAGCACTGCCCTGCCTCCCAGTCTTAAATCATTCACAAGAATTAAGAAGAGCAAAGGTCCCAGGATGGAACCTTGTGGCACTCCATGCCTGACTTCTCTACTTCCTGAAGTAGCCCCACCAAGCGATACCCTCTGTTGTCTATTTTCGAGATAGCTGGAAATAGTTTTGTGAACTGTTCCTTCGATCCCATAGGAATTAGCTTGCTAAGTAGTATCTTATGCGGCACACAATCGAATGCTCGGCTCAGATCACAGAGCGCAAGAGCCATTGATTCGCCAGCCTCGAAAGCTTCCATTATCTTTGATGCTATGGATAATAAGGCAGTGGTTGTAGAACGTCCACTTCTGAAGCCATGTTGGGTATTGCTGAGCAGATTGTTGGACTCAAAAAAAATCAACCAACTGTTTTTTCATTATTGACTCCATGACCTTAGACAACCACTGGCAGAATTGAAACTGGCCTCTAATTCACCAGTTCCTCAGGATTTCCTTTCTTGTAGATGGGGACTGTGCGTGCAATCTTCAAAGCATCTGGAAAGATACCTCGACTAAGACACTTGTTTATTACTACTGATAGAGGGTTTGCTACTTCATGGATCACCGCTTTCAAAACAAAAGCAAGGAACACCATAGATATCCGGGCTTCTAGAGTTCTTTAGCCTATTTACTATTTTTATAATATCTAGTGGCCGCACCTCTAACCAGTGGTCTAATATAGGCTTAGGCCTATTCGCAATATACAGAGGGTTAAAGTCCATCTCTGGAAGGTTTGTCACTATCTCTTCAACAGCCTCTATGAAGAAATTGTTTATGTTGTCGGGACTTTCTGAGCAGGAAGCATATGGCTTCTTAGGTCTGTGTGAGTTTATAATATCCCAGGCCGCTTTACAACATGTTGGAGGATGACCTGATAGTGTGGACGTTGAAGGCCTTATTAGCTTCTGTTTACTTCCAGTCTGTACTGTTTATTTGTTTTTACAATATAATGCATAATTACTCATCACGGTATTTTGGTGAGACTGCTGATTTATAATGATCATTTAGAAAAAGTACTAAGTTTTTAAGCCTGCTCAAAAACTACTATAGTCAGTTGCTCTCCTAGTGTAGTAGGGATGTGTATGCCTTCATGCTCAGGTCCAGCTGCTTGGTGGTGTAAATGACAACTGCAAGTATGTAAAGTGATGTCACTGTTATAAGCTTAAGTAATTTGATGGCTTCTCTGCAGCTATCTTTGGGGCCTAGGCCACAAGTGTTCTAACAGCTTTTTTCTGGAGAACCAAGATTTTGTTACGGTTGGCCTCATATGTTTCACCCCAAGAAATTAACTCATATCTAATATGAGATTCTACATTGCATAGTAAGCTGTCTTTGCTAGTTTCAGGCCTCCTATCCACATCATTCTTCTAACGAAGAATATACCAGATGAGAATTTTTTTGGTCAATGCGTTAATATGATCTGCCCAAGAAAGGTTAGCATCAATTATCAGCCCCAGAAGTTTTGATTGTTTTCTGTTGTAATATCGGGAATAATTGGTATTTGTTCATGTCTTCTACTAAAATCTATATATAGTGTGGTTTTTTATGGATTTATAGCCAAGTCATTTTGAAAGCAGTATTAGAGTGCTTTGCCTGTTGAAGATAAAATGTTTGCTACTAATCCATGTGATGTGTTATATGCAAACAGAAGAGTTGTATCGTCTGCATACATTATAGTATTGTCATCATTGATAAAAGTGGAATAATCATTTTTGAAAAGACAAAATAAAAAAGGGCCAAGCAATGTGCCTTGTGGCACTCAGTCAAATTTACATATTATCACTCTCATGATGTACTAGAAGTAATATATCACCCCTAACCCCCCCCCCCCTACCTTTGAATGTTAAAACTAATTAAAAAATTATGAATATTAATTCCTACAAGAATAAAATTAAAATGTTACAAGCCTAAACAAAAAGTAAACTTTGAGAAGATTTGTTTGATATTGGTTAGTAGACATAATAATTAGATTTATATCTTCATATGACCAAAAACTATTCATTTTAGACAGGTTATCGGTTACAGGAATCCCTGATTTTATGTCTGGTACCCTACCTATATGATTTTATCTAGGCTACATCTTACCTCTCACTGAATAAAAGGGTGAACAATAAGCAGTAAATTATTGATAATGTCACACCTAGAATGAGATAGAATACACATTATGAATCATACAATTCACGTTTTATATCTGCTAGTGTAGTTTTAAATTTACATGTTAATTACATATAATGTATTCCAGATTTATAAATGGATATATTCCAATATTTTTTATTACATGAGCTAAAACTAAGGAGTACAAATTTAACAGCTACAAAAAAAATGTACAGTCACGTGCATTAAGAACTAAAAAAATATGAGTTTGCCACATAAAACTGTAAAAATACCAAAACATCATACAAACGATAACAAAACAAAATTTAAAGTTTGAGCCAGGGTTAAGCTTCCAGCTGAGGAAAATTTGTACACACTTTCTATCATATGTCCAGACTATGATGACTGAGATACTCAGAGAGGCTGTAGGAGCAGTTTTGGAGAAGAAATTCAGCAGCAGGCTTTCTGAACCTTCTGACACGACTCGTGTTCTAGTTGGTCTGGGCAATTATTATGAGTTTTTAAACAAATATAGTGTGGAGATTTTACAAAAATGTGGTTCTGTGGATAGGATATTGCAAGATGTTAGTATTTCTGGTTGATAAAGATGGTGATTCCCTTAAAAAAATCTATAGTAGTGTGATTTGAGTTTTTTAATTGTTGCTTACAGGTTTCCCCTGATTCTAAACCACAAAGAAGTCTAATAACTCTCTTCTGCATTTTGTAGATCCTCAGTGCTTCCATAGAATTTCCTCAAAAAATGATGCCATACGAGATGAGTGAATGGAAGTACGCAAAGTGAACTTGTCTCATGACTGAGCAATCAAGAGATGGAGATGAAGATAAAGTCAGCAATGTAAAATAAGTTTTACTGAGGCGTGGGAATAAAGAATTGACCTGCTGATGCCAAGAAAGAGTAGAGTCAATTTTAAGACCAATGAATTTGGTAGAAACTAACATGTTGAAATGAGGAGGCTAATATGACAAATCACATTGTGGGCTTGTACTGTACTTTAGATGGTAATATTTTTTTTTTAAGGCTTCGGTTTCAGACCACATACATCGCAACAAGTATTCAGTCAGTCAAGGGTTTCAGTCAGCATCCATGACAGATGAACCTTATTAGGTTATTAGGGTTAAAACCTTCAATGTAGGTTATCAATCTGCATACATCATCAGAACCTGCACCTTGGATGTTAAATTAGGAAGATCATTTCAGTAGAAGAAGAACAGAAGAGGACCCAGTATTGAGCCCTGAGGAACACCTGAAATCATTTTGTGATAGCCACTCTCCCCCCATGGATTCACCACTACTTTCTGTTCTCTGTTTGTCAAAAAGGAGGTCAGCCAGCCAAGTGCGGTCCTATCTACTCCATAATATCTCAGCTTCTCAACAAGGATCTCAATGCTGACTGAGTCAAGCGCCTTGGATGGGTTACAGAAGGCCCCGACAGTGAACTGCAACCCATCCACAGCACCCACAACAAGATCCAAAAATTCAACAATTGCATCAGCTGTGCTTTTGCCCTTGTGAAAACCAAATTGAAACTGTGACAATAGTTCTTATGTGTTAAAGAAAGTCGAAAAATCTGTAAAAACAATTTTCTCAAAAACGTTTCAAAATACTGACAGCAGAGAGATGGATCTTAGATTATCCAAGATGTATATGTTGTTCTTTTTTTGAACGGCTTTAATAATTGAGAACTTACGGAGATCTAGAAAAATACTTTACTGAAGTGAGCTATTTATAAGTGAAGTTAAAGGCTTATTTAATATATGGGAAAGTTTTTAAGCAGATAGTTTTTAGGTTCCAGCAGTTTTTTAGGTTCAGGAGATCTTATTACTTATAGAACCTCTCTCTTTCTCTGATGTCAGTTGAAAACTTGTCAATGTGTTATCTATCTTAAGGCTATTTGTAATTAGTTTTAAGGCATCTGTAGAACATGGTTTGAGATTTAAGATACTAGTGATATTACAAAAGTATTCATTCAGAATATTGGTAATGTCTTTTTTGCTTGAAATGACAACTTAATTTACAAAAATTTTCTCAACCTATACTTTATATTCCTTCCTTTCACTCATCCTTACCACAACCTCCCAAACAGTTTTTACTTTATTTTTTGAAATATAACCATTATTACTTCTAGACTTTTTGCTTTTACACACTTTTTAAAGATGGCTTTCTATTTTTTAACATAAGAAATAAAATCTTGCTCTTTGCACCACTTACTCCTCTTATGTAGCTCCCCCTTTCACTCTCTTGAAATGCAGATAGCATTAGTCATTCAACTTTTAGGGCCTTTCTGAGGAAGTTGTGCCTTGCAACTCATGAGGGGGGAAAGCTGGGAAGACGACATTCATCTAAACAGTGGTCATAACTTTTATAACTTGTGACCCAGTCTCAAGTTATAAAGTTGTATAAGGGCGGTGACCCAGTCCCCCATCCTGAAAACTAAATACGTCAACACAATGGCAAGATGGTCTGAAAGACCAGTTTCAAGAGTACTACATGAATGGGGCGGTATATTGGTAAAAATATTGTCCAAGCAGGTTTTAAAATACACAATGATACAGATTGGAGTGTGGAAATTAGGATGCAGCAGACAGTATCTACTCATTAAATCAATAAACTGAACTTTTATGTCGTCTTCAATCAGGATGTTGATATTGAAATTAACAGCTAGACATATTTTTGCATTATTAAATTTCTTGAATGCTCTGCTGAGATCTAAGATAGAAAAAATGTATATAAAGTAGCTTTGTCATTCTTAGGTAGCCTATAGATACATATTACAAAAAAAGGCTGAATACTCTTAATACAAACAGCAGTATACTCAACCACCCTCTCAATTTAGATATCACTAAAAATTTTCACTGGCTCTGCAGGCTCCCGCTCCCCCACCACAACAAAAACCCCACCTCTAATGAGCTTTTTGTGTGGGAAACATGAAAGTATTTTGTAATTTACAATGTTATTTAAAAGAAAATAATTGGAATCCCTGAACCAGTGTTCAGTTAAGCATATTGAATAAGGTTTGTTCTTCAGAATTTCTAAGAAAACATTGAAGTGATGACATTTTTATAATTTTTGTTGTTGTGTCAAACCCTGAATATTAAAATGTAAAACGGTTTTACATGATGAGTGAGTAGGGTCCGCGTCCCTGCCGGAGCTCAGGTAGCTACAAAGGTCAAATCAACAGATGGGAGTCAGTGATCTCTAAACAAAACTTGTTCACTGTTGCTGGGAGATCAATGAAGAGGTCCGCTTGCTCACTGATGATCTATATCTATTGAAGGTAGGGTAGATGACTGCTGGTCTTGAATCATTGGTGATGATTTAGTCCCAGCACTGTTACTCAACACTATATACCCAGTCTACCCAAGTGGAGGCCATTGCGGGTATAGTGAGCCCTTTTTACGTGTCATTAATATACAAATGAAATATTAATAATCTGTGTTCAGCTGGTATGAATAAAGCTGATGTAAACTAGCATATATTGTTTGTTGATTTTACTGTTCTCTTTGAAATGTATAGAACAAGAGGAGAAGCTTGCTGATGAAACAGAAGAGAAGAAGCAATTACGCTTAGATAAAAATAAAATGTGCTTACTAAAGGATCAAAACAGGAAGGCGAAGCACGATTACATGCCTAACAAAAGTGAAAAATAACAGCACACTCACAAGAAACTCTACTTTAACAAAGCAGGAATTGATAAATAAATTTCCTATACTACGTGTTTCCTCCTCAATTCCTCTTAGATGCTTAGGCACAACTTATGTAGTTGCTCATTATTTTGAGTGGTTGTACCCAAAGTTTGAAGAATTAAATGGGAGGATGGGTCATTTCAATTGACATGACAGTTTTCATCAAACTGACATATGATTTGGTATGAAATGATACTACTGAACGCCCTTACCATAGCATGATATTACTGACCAGGGCAGCTGGGAGTGGTGGCCATCAAAGTATTAAAAAGTAACTTCTGGCTTGCTCTTCGGATAAATTTGTCCACAAGCATGACTGGTGATGTGGACAGTTTGTTAATTGTCTATTGGCTCTCTTAACTGCCATATACACAGTTCTAACTTTCCTGTTGCATTTGTATTTCCCATCCACCTTAACTGTAAAAATGCAGCCTATTGTTTACAATTAAGAACTGAATTTCTTATAAGTGTCAGTACATTAATATTTTTTATATGCTTACAACAATTAAATAGCATATTATAATTTCACTTATCAGACAGCCTCAATGCTACTTTCTTATAGTAAATTTATCAAATCAGCGATTGATACATGTAAAAGATGAGCAGGTTATTGCATTAACTTATGATTAACAATAATATTCAATTGTCTAATTACTACCCTCAATGTAAAATGTTGACAAATATCAAGAAAACTATACATAAAAAAGATAAAACCAAATTATTCCCATTTACATACTATTTATTTATGGTCTACATTCAATAGAACCATAATGACATCATTAAGCAACAAACATTCTTAATTGTGAATTCCATTTATAACTTTTTATATCAACTAAGTTGTTGTCTCTCTGAAAAAGTACAACGTACAAAAAAAAAAAAAAAAAAAAAAAAAAAAAAAAAAAAAAAAACGTGGTGTATTGTATTAAAAATACACAATTACATTAATTAAAGTCAACTTTTAAAGTTAGTTTTAAACCAAATAGGAGTTATACAGCTGGTTAATATAGTGTATACAAAAAAATGGTGAAATTTATTTCTGTAACAGAAGGATGCCCTTCGAGAGATTTAAAGGAATTCATTTAAAACTATTTATATAATGTTTTCTTGCAGACGTTATGGCAATGTTAATCTAGTAAGAGTGATTTCTATGTTATAAATGTTAAAGAAAACTACTAAATAGTTTTTAGTCTCTGCCATTAGAGTCTGTCATTTATTTAGTCTGGTTATCTATATCTACCTTTCTATGTCTTATATTACAATCATCATGGATATTATCATATTTATTTAGTATACAACTTTAAAACACATAAATACAAGATAACATTTCGATATAAAAAAAATAGGTTTACATTGATTCAGGGTATTTTATTTACAAATACTTCTGACAATTCTCTTCTTAACACCAAAAATTACATACATTCTGAAACAATTGCCATTACAGTTATACCACTTCTAAAAGTTTGAAAACATATAAAATACGTTGTTGTAATACAATTCTGAGTCAGTTTAATGAGGCACTGTAACAGATATACACAGATAACACTGTTCTCAAACTTTGGTGTTTTACCCATGGTCTCCGGTTTTTAATGGTTTGAGAACATTATATACAGCTCTTGTTACAAATACTTTTCTTATTATGCGCATTAAATTGTTACTAGAACAGTTCCACATTTAAATTGCTTTAAAGAGTTTTACATGTGAGATAATTCCATAGCAGGTTTATCACTGTATGGTATTGTATATGTAAAGCTTATAGACAATTTTTTGATTAAACTATTTGAGAGAATGAGCTATTTTTATATGCTTACCTATATCTTTCAGGAACACTTCAAAAGCTGTGATATCTTCTACTAGTACTTTATAGGCTTCTAACTCATCACGTTTTTTAGGCACTGTTAAAGAAAGGCAATTCTTTATTAAGTAGCTAATAAATTCAGCACTAATCTGCTTGTTCAACTCAGAAATGAAACTCGTTTCATCATCAACTTTGAGATTTAATTGCAAACTTAAAAAGTTTAACACAATAGTTAGATTATTGAGCACATCAATACAAGGAGGTGCTCTTCCACTCAGATCTATTCTTAACGCTAAAGTAGACTTGTCCTTGAAATCCACTCGGGTAACTTTAGATATAATCGGGCACAACACATCGCGAAATAACCGTCCACCAAATTTATTCATTTCCATTGACAACAAATCGTAATAAAATAAGGCCTCCAATAGTTCTTGCTTGTCAACATTAGTCGCTAAAGAGAGCGTCACAATCCTACAGTTTTCAATAATGGTTTCGTCCCAACTTACGCTCTGCAACCACAGTTTAACTGTATTGAATGAGTGTTTGGATCGTTCAAACACTAGCTCTTTCTTGATTCCTTCAAATATGTCAAGGCACTCTAAACCAAAAGTGTTATCTCTTATCAGATCTTCTTCCACGGTTTTCAACTGTTGAGCCGTCTCAAGAATTTTCCCACTGTTAACATTCTGCGACATGTCCAAGGCTGTATGAATTTTAAGCAATTGTTTCACCATATTGCAAGATAATGTCGCCTCTTTCAACGTTACTGACAAATTTTCCAATTCGTCCGTAGACGCTGCCAGCTCACATTTCATCTGAAAAATAAATTACTATCAAAGAATTGAAGATGTCATTGGCATTGTCCATATTTCTGTTTGTTTGTTTGCTATTTCAAGTGAAAAGTCAACAAAATGCAAATTATGAGCTACCAATTTGTTTATGTACTTCATAAGATTTGTTATGAAGTGAAAGAGAAGCAAATATAAGACATAGAACTTTTCTTCAAAAACTATACTAGTACGAACCAGTTTGGCTACCAATATTACAAATAAAAACATAAAGAAACTATAACAATAAAACAACTTCTGGTAACAAGCATTTAACATAAAATATGATTTTGAGATTAAGAGTTAACCCTCCAACTGTCGGTCGGTGATTTTCACGCCGACTCGGTCGTTTCTGTAGTGTCACCGGTGATATTTTCGCCGACCGACATGTACTGGCTTTATAGGTTTTATAAATCCAAATGCCGTTCAAAGACACATAAATGATATATCATTGCAAAGCTAATGAAATAGGCAATCGTTTTGTATACCTTTGAATTCCTAATGTCTGTTTCCAGACAGTATCGATACAACCAATTGACGTGATGTTTTCTCGCAGTTGAAATACGTCAAGTGTTCGCAAGATTGTGAACGAGCGGTGTTGTTGTTTCTCGTGGCGATATTTGGTATGTTTTATTGCGCTAGTATTGTTGTTTTTACTGTGTTAGAGTAACAATGGGTGAGCTTTGTCGGTCAAGTGACATTAGGGAAATTCCTGCGGACAAAAATCTTAGTGAATTGACCGAAACGGAAAAGGAAGATAACTTCTGGCTTCAAATAATGAAGACATTGATTTAAATTTGGTTGATTTGAACGAATTAACTGATTTTTCATCAAGTTTTTTAACAGTAAAAAGTGTAATTTCAACCAACACAGGCTACTATGTACTAACAAAATATAAGTAAAATAAATAATTGTGTGAGCATGCATATTCTTATTTTGTCGTTGCTAGGTAACCGCTTGCATAATAAGAGCATAGTAATTCCTTTTTTTAGTATATCATTATAAAGTTATATATTTTTGTATTCACAATGAAATTACAGATTTTATAGCTATCTCATTTTTTTAGAAAGATATCAATTAAATTATGTTATATACACTGAAAGTAAAAAACACTAAATGAAAAACAAAAAATAAAAAAGTTTTGACCTTTTTTTAAAAATAAAAAAAACATTTTTTTTATTTTAAAATGCATTTAAAATTGTTCTACAGATATTTCCAAACAAAATGATATATTTAACAACATATTTACCATAATTATTGAATTTTTTATGAATTTTTATAAATTCCCCTGCAAAACGACCAAATATAGGCGACACTGTGGAAAATATGATAGACAGTTGGAGGGTTAAAACATAAGGCCGAAGACATCTGCTCTTTATCCCAACCAACTTTTCTTCTTTAGTTTCAGGTATGTGCCATGATGACATAAGAAGCTACTGATATTTCTCCTGTACTCCACATTCTCTGGATATTACAGCATATACATATGGGGAGCATCTAAAATCAGTGCGTTCTCAAGCATTCACAAAAACTGCTTAATATGCTGGTAGAATCTCACATTAGATGTGATCTAATAGCTCTGAAAACTCGAAAAGGGTGCTTACACTACAAAAAAAGACTATATTATTATATATATATATAATAATAAACCTTTTTAAGACTTTTTAAATTGTTTTATTTTCATACAATGTACATTTAAAATTCTGGGAATTCATCTTCAGGTACTAAGGTTAAGTTAAATTATGAAAATAAATAATTAAAACAAATTGTCATATGTTTTAACTACCTTAGTGGCTAAATTTGTTGTATTTAAATTAAGTGCATAAATTACTGTCCTTAATGTTCATGTAATAAAGAAATTTGGATTAGATTTTCTGTGTGTCCCAGAGTGAGCCTTTTTGTACAGCGACACGGTTGCTGTTAATGTTAATTTGCACTGGCTTTACAGGTATATGCTGGAGATATATATATACAAGGTGTTTGAAAAGTCTGGGTACGGCTTAATATTTTACAAACCGTAGCAGATAACATCTATAAACTTTGCACAGTGTCATATGGCTATGTAAACTATTTTTCCTTGCTATTACCATGACATGCCAACCATGGGGGGACGGCCCACAGAGGAAAATATGGAAATCTTAAATTAAAGCATGGGTCGAGTGATACCTCATTTGAAAGAGCTCACTTAGTAGAGTTGAATGCCGCAAACCGCATCTCAAAAGGTTTATCCAATCAGAAATGGCGGGTTGTTTTAGGTACACATTGTGAAGTACATTATGCGCTGCCATTTCTGACTGGATCGTCGTATTCTGATGCGGTAGGCAGCGTTTCACTCTGATTTCACTGATAAGTATTTATAAAAAATAACACAAAAAAATGTAATTCAAAAATTAAGTGGTAAGTTAACTATTTCACCAACAATGAATAATGGTAGAACTTAATTAATTCATAAACATAAAGACGACTAATTCATTTAAGTTTTATTTTTTGTGTTATAAATTTATGACATAATTTGCTAATTAAAAAAAGTCAGTGAAAACACATCAGTTAGTAGAGTTTTAGGTTGTTTTAGGTACACATTGTGAAGTACATTCATTATGCGCTGCCATTTCTGACTGGATCGTCGTATTCTGATGCGGTAGGCGGCGTTTCACTCTACTAACTGATGTGTTTTCACTGACTTTTTTTAATTAGCAAATTATGTCATAAATTTATAACACAAAAAATAAAACTTAAATGAATTAGTCGTCTTTATGTTTATGAATTAATTAAGTTCTACCATTATTCATCGTTGGTGAAATAGTTAACTTACCACTTAATTTTTGAATTACATTTTTTTGTTATTTTTTATAAATACTTATCAGTGAAATCAGAGTGAAACGCTGCCTACCGCATCAGAATACGACGATCCAGTCAGAAATGGCAGCGCATAATGTACTTCACAATGTGTACCTAAAACAACCCGCCATTTCTGATTGGATAAACCTTTTGAGATGCGGTTTGCGGCATTCAACTCTACTAAGTGAGCTCTTTCAAATGAGGTATCACTCGACCCATGCTTTAATTTAAGATTTCCATGTTTTCCTCTGTGGGCCGTCCCCCCATGGTTGGCATGTCATGGTAATAGCAAGGAAAAATAGTTTACATAGCCATATGACACTGTGCAAAGTTTATAGATGTTATCTGCTATGGTTTGTAAAATATTAAGCCGTACCCAGACTTTTCAAACACCCTGTATATATATATATATATATATATATATATATACACCTGTATACCAACCACCTGCTGGGTATATTTGATGTAAAATTTGTTCCGATACCAAGTTAGAATTTGTCAATTTCATTGTTATAGTTTGATTTATTTTTGAATTTTTTGTGGTTCCTTAACTTTGTTTTAAGGTTTGTTTGACACCTCAAGAAGAGAATATTATTACATAAAGCATTACTATAAAACATTTATCGCGGGAATACCTAAAACACGCCAAAGTTTTGAGTTGCCCCACTGCAGAGTCCACTAATAAAACATTTCCAATTTTATGTCTGGCAATGGCCGAGAGTCAGCGGAAGCAGATGACAAGAAGCACAACACAAAGCTGACACGCCTTTCTTTCTCCGGGGGAAGTCATTGTTACAGGTTTTTGGGACTGCAGATGGGGCTCATTAATTTTCTCTTTGAACTGTGTACAATCAATGCTGTGAGCTACTGTCAACTAAATGATGCCATGGAAGTGACTTATCTCATAAAAAGGTGAGACATGCCTATTCAAAGGTAGACATGTCACCCTTGAAAACGGCATGTGGAAAAAGGCTAATGCTTTGGTCACACTACAAACTTTTATCTAATGTATGAGCCTAAACCTGTATTTGTATTGTGTATTTTGATGTCCTAAATATAAATTTGTTGTCAGAAGACACAAATTCACTGTGTATTTACCCGAAGTGATAATAATTTACCAGTTGTAAATAAACATCATGCAGAGTTTTTAGTATTTGGAATGGATAATATAGTGCCGTGTACAAAAGGATAACTTTAAAATAAGCTAGAATACATGCTCTTAATTTTAAACTTGTACCTATTTAGTATTTTCAGAACAATATCTATATGAACTGCTACTTAATGAAATCAACCTATTTACTTACTCCAATACAGTTAAAACATTGTTCTTAAAATGTATATTACTTATAAATTAAATTCATTCACTTTGTGGTTGTTGTATTTTAAATGCTAAAACAACCAGCAAATCTGATGTCTCACTGAAGTCAGTTAATATTAATAAAAGAATTTGCTACAGTGACATTATATGACTAATCAATGCTTTTATTAGAACCGGCCACCAGCACCATAAAGAGTTGTTTCAATTGGAAGAACGTTTTCTCAAGTCCGTGGTGAAGATCTGCTACAGCATTGAATATTTCTGTTAGGTTGAATAAGACTGGGTAAAAAGTTGTCTGCATTTGACGTTTGCTTGGAGCTTATGGTGTTTTCCACTATTAAACACTTAGTAAATCCACTATTGTACTCTCAGTTGGATTAAGGTGTGGTGTTAAGAGGGGAGGAGCTTGAGGATTTTTGATTGGAGCTAATTTTGGTGGGGAGGAGTTCGAGTGGTTGGAAAGGAAGAGCAAGAGGTTGGAATGAGAGAGTTGGAGTGATCAAAGATGAGAATATACAGGATTGATATTCTCTTACTGAACATCAGGAGTACCTGGGTACTCTAGAGGGTTTAAAGGAACCTGAATATTGCCTAGTTATTAAAGTGGTTTGCACACAAATGGCTGGAATTATCAGAATATCCAGTACTTGGTGAGGACTTTTTTCTGTCGCAGAAGTATTGATGCAGCTAATAATATTGACTTTTAATCATGAACCATAACAAAGTATGGAATCTGATCATCTAAAAAAAACTATGTTTAATTAAATTGGGTCTTATAATTTGTCTCTTCTGGAAATTCATGTTCTACAAAACCGCAGAAGGTCAGGTATTCCGTTCACCCTTAGAGTGAGGCTGTCAGGGGCTCTTCTCTTCATTTACATTTCCTCCATTACATTGTAGGTCGATGTAAAAGAGAAAATAAGTTAACAAACTAAACTAACATTAGAGTGTAATGTTTAACCAGCTCAATGATGATCAATATTTTTTTCTGTAGAGAAATTTGTAATAAAATCTCAATGTAATGTCTCACCTTGTTGTCAATACAATCTGTGACATGATCGAGTTGAGTTTCTAAATTCTTCACTTCGTTCACCAAATGATTCGTGTCATCCAATGTGGATGTGTAATTGACATATATGTCTTCCATTGCTACAATAACTTCTCCTTTAAGGACCACAATAGATTTGGCTAATTCTTGAATTTTTACATTCAACTCCTGCACTTCAACGAGGCCTAAAACAAAACAATTAAAAAAATGCTTTAATAAATATCAAATCTAATACTATTGGGTAGATGATAGCACTATGCCTTGATGCTATTGGACAAAGCCTTGATGTGACCATGATCATTAGAATCCAAAGGCCTACAGTACCGGTATAAAGCAGAGCCATCTCAGTGAAGGGAGCAATCGGGGAATGTTTTCTTGGATGCAGAATTTTATTTACATAATTCACAGAAATATTTGAATAAAATTTTTATGTAATAAATATAATCTGTAATAGTAGGCACCTAATTCACTTTCCCTGAGTTCACAGAGTATATAGTATTTTTTTTAAATATATCTTTATGGGACTCTCTGTACCCCTCCATTTGTGTAGAATAGAGAAAAGCATACAATATCTATACGTAATACATTTAACAAATTAAATTTTATTTCTTCATACCTGAAAAAACCATGCTGTCATTACATTAATCCAATGATTATTACTTACAAATAAGTCAACAGTACATTGCAACCCCATTACTTGAAAAACCAGCAACGTTGGAAAACCCCAAATACCATTGTCACCTAAGATAAAACACAAGCAGTTACAGGGTCAGTGTATTAGAGTAACAATTATAAGTGTTCTAGTACCTGCATACCGGACTGAAACGGATAGTTCAGTGCCAAAGGTGTGCTCTAAAGCATTTAGTTTCTAACAATGCTTTATAATCATAAGATGAGGTTTGAAAACGAACTGGCCTATATACCTAAAATTGTGTGTGAAGCTTCGTTTCTATATGAGGAACACTGAGTTTGATTATAGTGCACGTCACTATAAGGGATTTGGCCGAGCATTAGTGCATATGTTTATATTGGTCTTATGGTAACAATGATGGTAACAATAAAATACCACAATAAATAAATTAGTAAACAGAGAATATTCATAAAAGATTTAACTTATCTTGCAAGAAAATGAGTTCCACTTTGAATGTTCTCAAATTCAATGTTTGTCACTTTAATACCCTGAAACCTTATATTGATTTGTTCAGAAGTACGATAGCAATAGGTTAATAACACAAAACTCATATTTTGCCAGGTTGGCCAATAACCCCATTGATACCTAAGTCTCCCCAATGTTCAATTTCACTGTCAAAGGTTACAATAAAAATTAATATTAGGACTTTTTAGTTTAGATTATGCCATCCAACAGTATAAATATCGGGTAGGGTACGATAAGAGGACCCGGTTTTTTTATATCGAAATTGGCTAACAATAATACTTAATCATAACCATCGATATAATCAATCGATACTGATTAATTATTTTTAAAGATTAATTAAATAATCTATATCAATAGCTGTAAACACTTTCAAATAATACTTTTAATGTGATATTTCAATTTTATATAAGTAACATTTGATTATTAAAAATGACAGTCAATTTTAGAAAACTACACGACATTGCTTTGGAAGATGATAAGACATGTTTTTCATGACTTCAACATGTTGGAATCGTGCGGGAAAAACCCATTATGTGAAATTTGTGGGAAAGAAACAACTAACTTATAACTGCGAGAGGAGCAAATATGGTCGTCTTCAGTTTTCCTAATTTTGGTTATAATAATTTGTTTGATCACTGCAAATATTAGATTCATATTTTAATTTAAAACATATGACTGTTATTGAGGACTATAGATACTTTATATCGATTGATAGTCTAGGATTTAAGATGCGAATATTAGGTATCGATTATTGAATTCTTCGATATAAAAAACCGGGTCCGCTTATCGTACCCTACCCATAAATATCACATACACTTGTATTCATATAATTAAAGTAATTATAGGACTACATTTGGTGCATACCTAGTCTATACCTAAGCTAATAGTCAAATATGCATATTCTATGTTTGAGGTTATATATTATTAGGATAAATATCAATCGAGAGCATTTTATGGCATCAAAATATTCTGATTATAAATATATTTGAGCTTAAATGGGTACCAGTAAGATTAAACGCCGGGGCGGCAAATCACGAATTTGACGTTACCAACGTATTCTGCTCACCCTCCTGAACAAAAAATATATATAGTACTATGGGGTGCAAATGACAAATAACATGATTTTAGGGGGTATATTGATAAGTGGTAAAGTTTCTAATGTTTTAATGTTCAGTTTGTGTGCTGTGTCTGGATAATCTGTTTACTTGAATATTATCTGCGGCCGGGACTAATAGCAGCCTGATAGCATACCTGTTATCTGAGTTGTCCGGGGCATAGGTCAGTTCTACACAAGATATCGTGTTCAGTAGGTCGGATTGAGTGAGTGAGTTTACAATGATGAATCAACCATCCACTAGTTCAACCAACCCTAGTGAATTGTGTGTGTCGGAGTGTTTCGTAGGGCACGTAAAGAGCTTACGTTTTAACCGAAACGAAATTATCTCTTTTTTAATAGAACAGGGCATTTTTAAAAATGAGTGTATTTGTTCGTCGTGCGGTCGAGTGGTGTTTTTAAACCGGGAGACTGTGTCGTTTCGTTGTGATAGACCACTTTTTTGTTGCTGCTGTTTAGCTATATCCGCCAACACACTAATGGTAAGTGTTCTCTGTTAATATCCATCTATATATTTGAGTTTTTAATGATTTATTTAGTTTTTAAACTTTACATAATTGCCTTTGCATTACATTTCAATTTATATTTTTGATCAGCCCCTCTAGAATTTTATATTTTACTGATAGGTACTATCTCGAGGGATGTTTTTCTTTTATTGACATCAGCGCGGGGCAGCACCGAAGGTGCTGCCGAAGCCCGCGCTGATGGCCGGAGGCACTCGTAATTAATTTTTTTCTCGAAATTAAGAAAAACATTATTAATTTTTATCAAAATTCTGCTCATTTCTGTAATTTCTCATTTACGTTTGCAAAGATGGCGGCGCAACCGATGACGTCATCACGAGGTTCAATCACTGGCCACAAAAGGTCACGTGACGCTAGACGTGGATGTAGAACATGGAGATATTACTGGAAAGTTATTTAATTTTTTATTTTCTAGAACTTCGTTATTTCTCATTTCCACCCCATCAAACCTTATACTTTTTTTTATATAGGACGATTCCAATAAGTTAAGAACGCAAAACTCGTATTTTTCCGCCCCGGCGGTTAATATGATAATTACCCTTAAATGTACCTAATAAATAATTATTCTTACCTTTAGAAACCAGGATTTCTTCCAAGAAACTCATTTTGCCTGAGCCTTTCTATGATTAAGATGTAGCCTAAATTAAATAAACATACAATTTGTATTTTATGTAGAAATATCAGAACTGATTGTTACACAATGCCAAGATATCATTCTAAATTTTTACTAAAACAATAAAATCTAAATCACAAATTCACACTTAAACAAATAATTCAAAAATATTATTTTAATAAAGTTTGGTTTAATAGTCTGCTAACCGGCAGTCAGTTAAGTTGGTGATACTTCATTCTGGTTGAGCGACAGAACCAACAGCGAGTAACTTTTGCCTAAATCAGCTGTGTCTGAGCGGGAAGGCAAAACCAAAACCATAGATTAACAGAACTAAAGATAAAAGTCAAAGAATAACAAAATAGTCGCACGATTGTTCAGTCTTAACACAAACTGCTAACCACTTTCATATATACTTTTCTGTGACACCAAAATTTACTTTTCTTTAACTGTTTTACTTGGCATTATGTACTAGTAAATACATGCTCCAACCTACCATCTAGAACGTGTGTATAAAATATTGATGCTTATAAATTCGCATTGCTCCCAGTGGTGTAGTAGCAAATTTTCCAGTGCGGGAACGCTAGATTCATTTGACAAATTATAAGGAAATTTGAATTTATATGACTTCCTAGAATGCCCTCAATAACTAGGAGCATAAAATCGAATGTATCTAACCTCACGAAATAATACTAAGCCTTCAGGTTAACGTAAGGTTACGTTAACTTACTCGTATATAGAATATTGTAGGGAAAATGAAATGAAGAAATAGTAATCTTATTTTAATAGATTTAAATTTTACAATACATTATTAAACGTTATTAAGAATTGACTGAATTGTTATAAAGGTTCAACTTCCTTTACTATCATGAACACTTTCTTTAAATTAAACATAGGTACATTACAAAAATCAAAAGGAGTATGTAGTCTTCCACTTCTTTTCTGTCTGGTTGAGCTCGTCGAGTTCTAATGTCATCGGCTGAGTGTGGTTGTAGCTATCTCCTGGCGTAGTTCTCCGGTTTCCATGTCCAGATGTTTGGTCCATTAAGCTTAATAAACATCAGCGCTGATACATGTCTTATGGTAAGGTTCGTTCAAGAACGTGATATGATTAAGTTCATGTGACTAAAACCCTGTCCATACTCTGATGAACTGCAAGGAATGGGCTTGCAGCAATATTGATTGGGGGTTTATATCTTTTTGGAATGGTCGTGCAAATTAAACTGTTTAAAATTTTGTTTTGAATTCGGCTCGAAACTTGAACAGAGCTGTTTTATTTCTTTTTCACCGAACCTAACTGACTTTTCAGTAGGCTACTTTTTCCATTTTTTAAGAATGTGGAATTCCGAACGAAGTGAATTATATTTTTTTTCCGTTATCGCTGGTCCCTGTAGATGGTTCGTGCTGCTTCTAGTGGTGAAAAGCCTTATATCAAGGTTGTTAATTATATTTG
The DNA here is from genome assembly GCF_021130785.1 of Homalodisca vitripennis. Taxonomy (NCBI): domain Eukaryota; kingdom Metazoa; phylum Arthropoda; class Insecta; order Hemiptera; family Cicadellidae; genus Homalodisca; species Homalodisca vitripennis. The sequence continues at coordinate 158,081,222 of NC_060212.1, forward strand.
AGAATGAATGCTGGTAATAGCAGATATTTTGCTATTACTTGTTGAGGGGACACCGTCAAAGTTAACTTCGATTGCAGTTCTTTTGGCCTCAAGGCATTTAGTACCATGTTTCTATTTAAAGCATTCGAGAAAAGCAATTGCCCTTAGTATGATTTTGTCTGCATAGACTATAGTTGTTTCCCTGTTTTGAAGACATTCTTAAACCATCAACAACTCTGCTAATGGTCGTACATGATTGCCAAATATGACAGATATTGAGTTGATGTCAGGAGTTTGATTAATCCTCTATTCTTGGGCCTTATTTAAATGGAAGTACAATACTTGATAGCCATACCAAACGGCCGTTACTGTTTTGAATGAACTGGATACCCACCTTGTGCCCAAAATACGATCAATTCTATTTATCTGCAAATCAAGGTGTTACTAAAGATTATTAATTCTTAGAATTTGCAGTTGTTGCCGGCAAAACACTTGGACTATCTGAAGGCACAGGAGTAGAAGTCCTCCCTGAAGCATATGCTTCACTTTTATCACTTATGTCTTTATTTTGTTTAGTGTTATTACAGAAGTTTTTTTGTATTTATCTTGGACTATTCCATAATATAATCAGTTGAATAGTGGGCAACGACGTAAAACATAATGACTAACATCACCACATCATACGAACGCTGGGTGCTGGATGCGTGACAGACATCAGTAGGGTTGGGGTGGGGATTAGATAAGCAATGAGGGGGGGGAGGACTCGCCACCTGCCGTGATTACCGACCATGCGAATAGGCCTACCCGAGTCGCGCAATTTGCAATGTTCAAATTCTATGCACAATTTAAAGTAAAACAGAGGTTATCTTTGGAATCAGATAGTAACTCAAATTATTTTTGAATAAAGAAAGATTGATAAACGTCAACCTAGTTATAGTTTACAAACGTTTTTAAAACATCATTATTATTGACATAACTCAATTCAACAAAAACCAGTGTGGGAATGCTGTTCCCCTCCACTACACCAATGATTGTTCCTGCTTTATTTGTCTAAATATTTTAAATTTCATTAAAAATAATGCATTACATGTGATACTCGACTTGTTAAAAGATGAAAATACAACTAGTTTGCATACAAAAATACAATGACTGTAACACTGTAAATCATATTTTTCCTGAAAGGTATTATAATGAGGTTCTGCTGTGTCTATTTTGGTAGCATATAGTGATATTCCATCATGTTTAATCAATTTCCTTGCAATTATTCTTTATTTCCTGGGCTATATACATACACTGGATGTACAGTTTATAATACAATTATTTATGGAGAGAAGTCAAATTTAGCTGTTTTCTAATCAACTAAAGGATATATCTCTTTCATTTTTTCATCAAAACTGTATATGGCCTGCAGTGAGTTTTTACTGTAGCTTTCCTTGGCTTGAAAGAAAATATCTTTGTGTATAAAATTGACTCAAATAACTTGAGAAGAAAATTGTGTATTAAATAAATACTATGTGAGTGAAAATATCAAATGTTAAAATCTCATATGAGTGTACACAGTTTGTTTACAAATTTCTGTATTCTCCCTTGTTTCCATCACAGATGCCCAAAAGACTAATGTAAAAATATTTGCTAATGCTCAACCATATCCCATGGAGTGACATGCACCATCATCAAACTCAGTGTTGTCTATGTAGAAATGAAGCTGCATGCAAAATTTCAAGTCTATATGTTTGTTTTCAAGATATGTACGGACACACAAACAGAAATGACATTTTTGCAGCTCCTCGTGTGATAGATTTTCTTCGCTAACGCTCAGCCAATAATCTCTTTGGATTTCACAATTTACTAAGCCTCACAGTCCTGTACCTAAAAATACTGTAAAAACAAGATCAGAAAAAACTACCTTCCCCCTCCTACACCATAAAACATATTGATGAATTTAGCCTGTTCTGACTCAAATTTTGGCAAAATACGTTACTGCAAAAGATTGTATAGTTTTGGAGGAAAACCTTGCAATTATTATTGTATAAAAACAAATTTTTTAATAGTATATAGATTCAAAGTAAAATTAAAATACTTATCAACAAACCAATTCCTGATAAAGCATTTCAAGCACAGAGCTATATGAATGCTGATGGTGAACTAACAAATAATAATTTGTATAAAAACACAAATTATTCTGATAAGATATAAATTACATTTAACCCTTCGCGCGCTGTTGACAAATATAACCGCCAATATTTACTTTGCTCAAAACGCTGTTGACAAATATATTCGCTTTTAAACATTGAGGTTATTATTGGGAGTAAGTAGTTCCCAGTTTTGCCGGTGGAGTGCAGCAACTGATGGAGTATTTATCCCTCAATAGAAAAGCACAGTAATAGTTGTCCCCGCCTCCCGGTTTTTCTCCAAGCTGCAAAATGGCAGCGCACTACCCATGCCACTGCCTGTTTTGCCAGACACAAGCGCTACTGACGAACTAACTCGCCGGTTTAGTTCGTTCGCGGACTGCGAGTGGAACTGTTGTGTTTACGTTGTCAAATTGGTTTTTGACATATTGGGAAGATGTGTTGTGTGTACACGCAACGGTTTACGCAAGGAGACCATTTACGTGTGCGAGACATGCACCGCCCGGCCGAACCTGCACCCGGATACGTGTTTCAAGACGTACCACACGTTGACGTTATCTTGAACACCGTGATGGCTAATTTTATATCTTTTTATACCCATTAATGTTTTATTTTAATTGTATAATATACATACTATATATATAATATACTATAATATAATATTATACACGATAGTAAAATTTCGTTCAACATTTCGTTAAATTTGGTGTATTTATATTGTTTTATAATTTAAATAAACGTATTAAAAAAATTATACTTTTTTCGTTCCCAAAAGTCTTTTTATATGGTAACAAACTCAAATACAACATTAGCGTTGACTTTATGGGAAAAAAATTTTGAGGTATATGTAGCGTTTGGGTATGGTGCGTCCCAAATTGCCGCAGCGCGGGAAGGGTTAAAGTCAATTTAAAATACTTATCAATATAACCAATTCCCAACAGAGCGTTGCTTTCAAGAACAGTGCTACATGAATGCATAGGGAAATCATAAAAATAACCAGTTTTATATAGCAACACCAATACTTAATTAGTTTAATCCATTTATATAGGTTATAAATTTAATGGTAAACTAAATATTGTGTTTTACATTTACTTAAAGTATAATTACCATACTCAAATCAAAGGAAATGTACATTTTTTGTTACTTAAGAATGAAAAAATGAGACTATTTTAAACTTACAAAACATAATCATTTTGGTTGCTTCATATTATTACAGGATAGTACAACAGGCTTTGATGAGGTTCAATACAACACTTCAAGCTGGTTTTATTATTGACAGATTCACTGACAGACAAGAAATATGACAAATAAATACTCGTATGTATATCCTCCAGTAAACCACAGAGAAATGATGTCAGCCAAACTGTTCACTAACACTCACGCAAATCCCATGGAATGACATGCACCATAATAGAACTCAGTGTTTCTCATAAAGAAATGAAGCTTCATGCACAATTTCAAGTCTATAAGGCCAGTTTGTTTTCTAGATATCGTGTAGACAGACACAGATGGACAGACAGAGAGCAGATAGATAGACAGACAGACGAAAATGAAATTTTCGAAGCGCCACAAGAGATAGACTTCACTAACGCTCAGCGAAAATAGATCATTGTGCTTTTCACATCTACACAAAACAAACAAAAGGTTATTCTTTTTAAAACAATGTTTAAAAGGTTTCAAATATTTTCTTATTGCTTTTGGTGATGTTTTTTCAATGATAAATTAATTAAATAGATGTCAAACATAAAATGCAATAAGTTTTAGAAGTTTATAATACCTTTGTGTCATGTTATATGACAAAGAGCAAGATTCAACATTATATAAAGTCAGAAAAGGTGAAACTAGAGAGTAAGTTATCTAGAGGAAGAATATATATGAGGTCACCCGCGACCTGATGTGTTTGATTAATCAATTTAGGCCTATATTAAATTGGCCTTCGTTCATATTTCATTGAGTTGGTGGCAAGTTGAGATCGTTGTTGTTATATCATCTTATTTGGATTATCAAGAAATAAAATATTAAATCTCCGTTCTGCACATTGTATGTATTCATACTTTTTAGTATAAATTCTGTGTATAAGCAAAATTATTCTAGTTGAATTTCATATTTTTATGACATTTAAATACTATTTTTTGGTAATTTATTAAGATTGAAGAAACAACATTGTATGCAACACATGCTTTGCGTACATAAACTTTTTTTTTAAATATAATTTAATTTATATTTTGACTCTTAAAATATCTTTGGACTTTAGATGGTTTTATTATCATTGAATACTTTACGTTTCATACAAGAATTCATGTACAGTATGTTTATCTAATGGAGATTTATTTAAACTTCTAGAATACAATATTATTTAGGCATTATTAATATATTTATTCATTATTTTTAATTCCATTTGGCCTTGTTCAGTAAATAGTTGTGGGCAGAAACCAAATAAGCATTGTGAGCGAACTGTATTAATTATTAGTTACAGTAATAAAAATAATCTAAGTTCAATTTGAATTTTGGAAATAGTCCAAACCCTTTATTGGTGATTTTAATTTAGAGTTAAACTTTTATTCATTTTTAATATTTTTGAAAAAATATTAAAAACATCGTTCAGAATAAGAGGGAAGATTTTCATACATGTTCAGCCTATACTTATGTGCTTATGTCCATTAAATCTAGTATTATGTGAATGCACATCCCTGCCTGTTGTCAGCGCGCATTTATAATGAGAAAACAGAATTGTTTTTAAAATGTACTAAGAATGCAGAGTGAGAATTACAAACTTTCAAAACAATCTCTACATGAATTGATATTTATAAGATTGGATATTATCCTCAAAGTCTTTTTTTGTAAAACAAGCTATCTTTTTAATTCTCTTGCTGGACATTTACCCCAAACCTTCATACCATATGATAGGTATGGGAAAATCATTCCATAATATGCAGTTAATACAATTTTTGGAGAACAGATCTTTGGTAGATGTCTGATAACATTAGAGACACCTCAGAACATAAGTGATTAATATGTCCATTCCAGACCAGTATCTTATGCAGGAATATTCCCAAGAATTTGATACCATTGACTTCATTCATAATTTTATCATTTATCATTACTGTTGTTACTTACCCATCAGTAGGACAACTACTGAAAGTAATACATTTAGATTTTAATAGATTTACTTCCAAACTATTTTCATAAAAATATTGTATACACGTAATGACAGCCTCACACATCTTAATTTCCAAATCAGGTTTTGAACTGATGCAAAAAGTAGTATCACCTCCATACTGTATTCATTTACTGAATCTGACTGTTGATTCACAATTATTTATATATGTTAAAAATAACAAAGGAACAAGTATCATCCCCGAGAGACGCCATACTTTGTATCCAAATAATTAGATAAGGCCCCTGAGATATCTACTTTTTGTTTCCTATTTTTGAGATAAGGTTCAAGCCATCCGTGGGCACTCCTTTTATTGCACAATTAAGTATTTTTTGTAACAGAATTTTGTGATCCACACAGTCAAAGGCTTTTGAAATCCATAAATACCCCAACTGTAGGATCATTATTTTCTAAGCCATTAACAATAGCATATACAAGTTTTACTATTGTGCCAATAGTAAAGATACCTTCACGAAATCAAAATTGATTTTTTGAGAGAATGTTTTCTTTATTAAAATAGTTGTTTAGTCTAATAAAAAAACCTTTTCATAAAATTTTGAAACTTGTTTTAAAGGACAACACAAACATTTGAATGGTTTAAAAAACATTGAATAAATAATCTATATTTTTGGTTCATTTCGTTGTCACAGTTGCCTTACAGTTTTTACTTCTAGGTAGTTTTCTTTCAGACCACACTCATGTATAATTACTGATTGAGCATCATGATTTGAAAGTGCAGTAATTAAAACATAAATATTGACATTAGTTCAATATTTGCAATTCAATACAACATTATCAATAGCAGTGGAAGACATGGGAGTTACCTTTGTCTGTGAGTATATAGACCATTTAAGGTTAAAGCTTTGAAATCAATTAAGTTTATGTCAAAATTGTTTAGTTTAATTCTTATTGCTATCTAAAACATCAATTATAATCCCCAATTATATAAAGTTTAGTTTTTTAACAAAATTCCGTTTAAAAGCTTTTCCATTAAAAAAAAAAAAAATGGATTAATATCACCATTGGTAGGGATGTGTAGAGACCAATAGTTATAATTTTTTTTTTTTTAATTTTTTCTGTCGTAAACATAATGCCAGCTAATTCAAAATCTCTATCTATATAGTCACTGATTTTATTTATGGAATATTGAACATAACATTTTACAATAATTGTTACACGACTCCCCTTGTAATTTTTTCTATGATAGTAGGTTGCTTATTGATAATTACAAATTTTGAAAATTTCAATAGAACTATCATTGAAGCCATGCCCACTAATAATCAAAATATTAGGATTTAATTTGTCAGAAAGTATGCTTAATTCATCAATTTTAATTGATGCAATTTGCGCATTTTGGTGAATTAGTTTTAATTGTGAATTTATATTGAATTTAAAATTCAAATGAACTGTATTACTAAAAGAAACTAAGGTACATTCCCTAAAAATCTAAAATTTGTTCTTCACTTAGTTGATATTGTGGTTTGGGCAATATTTTTCATGGCTTTTGTTGTTGCGTCTGTGATTTTATTTTCATTGCTGTCATGGAGGTTCTTGGCATATTTGGAAATGAGATCATGCATACACATAAGTCTGTAGCACTTCCAGTTTAATTCTGTTATGATGTAATTTGTTCACAAATATTTAATAATTTTCTTGGAATTTTTTCCTTTCCAATCTGGTTTATGTGTAATCCATGTCTAGTAAAACACCTTCTTTGAAGATATTTAAGGTTCACATAATGTAAATGATTAAAGTCTAAACATAAGTCCATTAATGATTTGTATGCTTCTACAATTTGTTTGTTCATACTGGAAAAGACAGGAACATCATGTCGTTTCAAAATACTACATAAAAGAATATTAGTGTGTTCTGATTTATAAGCCAGGTCTCTAAAAAGCTTGATTAAATTTTTCCCCCAAACTTCAGCTCATTTTCATAAGTAAAGTTGTTTGTTCCCGCTAAAACAACTAAAAAGTCTCTCTTTCTCAGGTCAGACACTTGATTTTCAGCACTTTCAATCACCTTCTGTGCTGGTGCATAGGTTCAACATAGCCATCTGTTGCTACCCCAGCTTTTACCAGTCTATCACGTAGGCCTCGTTCTTGGCTGTCAGAGTAAATGTGTATTTTAGTTTGTGATTTTATCTTGTGACAGTTTCTATTATTTGTATTATTCAGTACAGAGGTTTGGTCAGATTTGGCTATTCCTTGTTTTTGTACCTCAACAAATTTCTTTGTACTTCTTGTTATTTTGTTTTGTCTTCAATATTTTTGCCTTTCTGTTGAACATGCATCTTCAGTATCCTAAACTATGAAGTATGTCTTCACTTTTTTATAATAATCAGACTCAGAATCTCGATTAGTATACTTCAGTTCTCTTTCAAGCACTTTTATTGCATAAACAATATTCTTCGTCTCTTACTCAAACACTGTACATGTGTTTTTCACATTTTCTATTATTTATTATATTGAGCTATCTCTTAGATCATTTTCCAAATTATGCATTCTTTCAAGTAATGTTGCATTTCCCTCTTGAAGATAACAGTTTGTACATTCATTCATTTATTAGACTGATATTTAGAGTTTTTCCATTATTTACAGGGCTGAAAATCTTGCCTCTTTGTCATTTATTTGTTTTCAAAGTCAAAAATCAAAAGCAAAAATATGAAAGTCTGCTAAGAAAAACAAAACAAGAATATATGACAAACAAAATTTTGAATTCAAAAAACTTAAATGCTGATACATGGAAAATCATAAACAGAGATTTAGGAAGAAATACAAAAAATGGAGCTAACATTTCACTAAGAAGCAATGTTAATTTGATAACGATCCCAATGTTATTGCCAATCAGTTTAATGAATATTTTAAGGGCATCCCTGAACAATTGGCCATTAATTTTAATAATCTGAATTACTCTTTCAAGGGTAAAAGAATTGAAAGCAGCATGTTTCTTCACCCAACCTCTGAAAAAGAGATTCTTAAAATAATAAAGAACTTGAGGAATAGTTTTTGCAGTTGGTTGGGACTGCATAAGTACTAATTTATTAAAGAATATTTCAGATGCTATAGCAGGACCTTTGTCATCTATAATTAATACAAGTTTTGAATCAGGAATTTTCCCAGATAGTCTAAAAATTTCTAAAATTGTTGCCTATTTTATTTTAAAAACAAGGGAAACTGCTCAGAAATTATTAACTATAGACCAGTTTGCAATTCTGCCTGTTATTTCTAAAGTTTTTGAGAAAGCTATTTGTAATAGGTTAATTGATGTTTTAGAAGCTAAGAGCATACTTTTTGTAAATCAGCATGGGTTCACGAGGGGGAAAATCCACTTTGTCAGCCATAATTAAATTTCATAATGAAATAATGAAAGGGATGATAAATGGTGATTTTATTTGTGGTGTGTTTCTGGATTTACAAACAGCTTTTGACTGTGTACATATAAATATTTTGCTTGATAAATTAGAAAACTATGGAATAAGAGGGACACCTCATGATTTACTGAAATCTTACTTGGTCTGTCGGAAACAGTTTGTCTCCATAAAAAAATGATCATACTGAAGTCACATCTAAAAGATCAGACATTAAGTGAGGTGTGCCTCAGGGTTCCGTTCTTGGTCCATTGCTATTTTTAATATATATTAATGACATTGGAAATGTAAGTAATCCTAACCAGACAATTTTATATGCAGATGACACATCTATACTATATAAACACAAAAATTTGGAGGATTTAGAAATCATAACAAATATACAAATTAATAATACAGTGCAATACTTTAATGAAAACCTTTTAACAGTAAATGCAAATAAATCAACAGCTGTAAATTTTACTTCAAATAAAATATCTTCCTTTGAAATTCAAATAGCAGTTGACAATTTAGTAATACCAATGTATGATTCTACAAAATTTCTTGGATTGATTATTGACAAAAATTTAAATTAGAATGACCATATAACTACTCTCTGTTTAAAGTTATCTAAAGCAATATTTATGATGAGAAAACTGTCTGAATTTTGCAACAAAAAAGATCTTAAAATGGTATATTATGCATTTTTTTACTCTCAGTTGGTTTATGGTATTGAAATAAGGGGTTCTTATTAATATTTAAAAAGAACATTAATAAAATTTTATTAATACAAAAAAAAGCAGTACGTTATATTTCTGGTATTGGCTATAAGGATTCATGTAAACAAAAATTTCAAGAACTTCATATTATGACAGTCCCTTGTTTAGTTGTGTATAAACTGTTGCCTTATATGGCTACGTCAAACAACCTAACATATAAAAACATCCACCAATATAACACAAGGGGCGCAAACAATATTGTAACCAAAAAACTGATTTCCAAACAATATTCATTAGCAACATTATCTCTTGGACCAAAATTATGGAACACACTGCCAAATGGATTAAGATCACTGCCATTTGGTATTTTCAAAAGACAAATTGGATTTTTCCTTTTGGAATACCCATTTTATGAAGTGGATGAGTTTTTTGGGATTAGTCATAAATTAAATAATTAAATGAAATGAAATGAAATATGCCTTTATTCAAGAGGCGGAGTTAGGGCTATTTAGCCCTCTCTACCACTCAACCTCAAAATAATTATTGTTGATCTTGGGAAATTCTTTTATCTGTGTTGTAATTAGTTTTTAATTAATTAATTGATTTGTTTTAATTGATTGATTTATTTAATATATCACTTCTTTTAAAGATCTGGACGAACTGGAGGATTGCATTGCTCTTAATATTGAAATGTACAATATTGTGTTTTCAATGTGACAATGAATGCACAATCTTTACCAGTAATAAACGAGTATCATTGAGTATCATTGAGATAGTTCATTATGATTATATGAAATCATTCTCAATCCTGTGCCCTATTTTCACAAAAGTTGAAAGTTTGTGAGCTTTTACAGGGGTACTATTGAAAAACTTGTTATAGCCAGATTCCAGTATCAAATTACATACATGCCCAATTATTTGTAAGGTCACTGATAATCATAGTTAGTAGTTCTCAATTACTTAAGCCAACCATTCTGTTGCTCCAGTCCTGGAAACTTGTGAATTCATACCAACAGAGATTTAAATACAGTAGAACCCCTCATATCCGGCCACCAAGGGACCGAGCCTCTGGCCGGATAACGATTCGGCCGGATAAACCAACCTACAGTACACAACACTTGACGAAACAAAACAATTGTACTGTACTGTACTAACCGCACTGGAAATAATCAACGAACTGTTTAGAGGTTAAACCTACTAGCTCAACTGAGGACAACACAGGAAAATGTAAACAAATAGATACACCAAAATAACGCACGAGTCGTGGGAGACTAGTGCGTGCAACTGCGCGACTGCAAGCCATGGTAAATAAATTTCGATATTGGCTTCCGGGAAGTGGCCGGATAAACCGAGGTGCGGTAAAACCGAGGCCGGATATGAGGGGTTCTACTGTACGTAAAAGCTAATATTATAATGGCTTGGACAGTAAGTGAACCAAAACATGCCCAAGGTCAGAGATAATTACAAAAAAAATGCTCATTATGCAGAATATATCCTAAAAGTTCATGGTCTCTTAAAAGGGCATGACCAACAAATCTTTTCTATTTGTAATGTCAAAATATATCTAAGATCGGTTGTTACGAAACATCACTGTAACTAGAATCATTTAATATTCCATACATCTGGCCACTAACTGGTGTATTACCATACATACCTATATTACTTCTATATGCTAAACTCTTCCAAAGCAGGTGTTAGATTCTTTGGAAGAAATCCTCATTACCACTTTCTGTCATACAATTCCACTTGTTTCTGAAAGCATCAATAACTCTCACTTTAGCTACTAGAGATGCTTCCAAGCAGCTTGGTGGAGAGATCTGGGATAAATAGAATAGAATAGTAAAACTACTTTATTGAGGCGACCATATGGTCCTTTCTTACATTTAACCTCTTAAACAAAAACAATCTTAATAGTACAAAATAAGGCTTATCTAACTAAAACTTATTAACACAATATTCCATTCACTCTTCCATTCACACAGTCACGATGAAAAGAGTAACCCCGCCGCCCGCCACAATCATCAGGTCCAGGTATGTTTGTCTCAGCTCCGCCACAAACCGTTCCCGGCTCTCAATTTGTTTGACAGAATCTGGTGATGAGCTCCTTAATCTAAAGGCAGTGATGATGAAGGATCAGTTATAGGTTGTGGTCTGTGTATTGGAATTCTGAGTCTTAGTGCACTAGACCGAGTTTCTCTAGTGCCACTCCCTGCCAAAAACTGAAAGTTTTCAGATAATTTTGGCGAATCTGTATTAATAATAGAGTACTACTACCATGACAAAATACAAATCAATCTTGAATTGGCTAATTTTAGAATTGATGACCGAATTAAATATGGTGTAATTTAATACATGATCTCTTCAACGTATATCAAATAGAAAGTGAATGCAGAAAATAGAGTGATTGTTACTTGCAGTTTAAAATAATATTTCTAATATATACTTCATTATATTAATTTATTAGTTAATAGGAATCAATTAGTCTTTACTTATATTTCACTACATCCTACTTAGTTAAAAATTAACCATTAAGTAGGCATATTAATCTAGCTACTTTACTATTAGATAAAGATTTAGGAATAGGAATAACGTTATAGTTTTTGCAGATTGTTTAAAATTTTAAATTGCTAGAAAAATCAATGTATTAGAATTTGTTGCAGACAACAAACCAACTACTGTACTAAATACTACAATATTTTACTGCATTCATAGTTTTGTTATCCAGTTCTAGTCTTAAAATCCAAAACCCTAGTTTAAAATTTCTTTGTTGCTTTTAAATTACAGTATTAAGTGTATAAGTTATTTATTTAAGATAGTGTTTAATGCTAGTAAGCAGTAATTTTTAAAGTTTATCAGAACAAATTAAAAAGAAGATTATAAATGTCCATAGTCTTTAATGTACAATTTGGTGTGTCAAATTACAAATCTTCATCAGATTTATTTAGTATGAGATTCTAAAGGTTTAAATGGTCATCAGTTTATTCAATCACAGTTTTATTACACTGATAAAACTGTACAACAATCTATCTAATCAATCTTATCTAAATTTAATTTGGTTTACTCTTTAAGGTTTAGGATTATTAGTAATTTTTTAATTTTGTTTATTGATAAGTTGGTTTAATAGAAGACAGTCTCAATAATGCATATATACTCTTCCAGAATGAATCTCTAGTGTAACTAAGAAGAGGAGATAAAGTGGATAGAACCCCAAAAATCCATAACATTTAAAAAATCTACAGGTACATTAAACAGCAATCCAACTTATTTCAAATACAGCAGTTAAATGTTTTACTTTGAATTAGGCCTATCTAACTTATTTAAATTAAGATTTATAGTATTCAAATTTATTTCACAGCCCTTTGTGTGGTGTGCTCTTTAATCAGCTATAGTCCCCTCCAAAGCCAAGTCTTAGTTACACCACTTGATCACCCAGTAGAATTCAATTCAAATCCTTATACATCATTAGAAAATTATATAATTCACACCATTTTCTGTTTGAAGCTAACATGGTTATCTTGGTTGTGGCTCTTAATACCTTCAAGTCATGTTATTTGTGATGATGACTTGCAATACCAACTCTTACATGGAACTTCAACAACTGATGTGAGATAAAAAGTAGCCTACTTATATAGTGTGTAATATTATTATGTATTTAGTACACTGTTGAGTTTTAGAACAAGAACACATGGAAGAAGAGACAGTTGTGATTTTGTCTGGTTAAACTCTGGTTTGAATAGGTGTACAAGAGGAGCTAAGTATTCGTTCTTTCAAATTGTCTTAGTCACAGGTTTGTTGTTTTCTATAGAATTCTGCATGGTTACTACATAGGGTAAAATACATGTATAATATATTCTGGACATAGCTTTTTCCTAAGAGATCCTTTTGATAGATACTATTTTGGATGTGATTAATCATATAAATCTGTCGATAAGGAGAAGTTGTGGTATGAAAATAAGATGGTGTGCTTATCTGAACTAATCATTGGCATTTCTAAGATACCATTTAGCATAGTACAGTCTTCACTAGTATCACAAACACTTTAAATAAAAAATTGAATACATAAAATCAAGTAGGTAGGGTAATGTAAATAAAAGTATTTACAATGACATTTATATTGGAGATTACAGGTAATATGAAATTAATTACATATAAAGCTGCATTCAACACCACCATCAACATTAATTTTTATTTTGAAAATAAAAGTGATGATTCACCTTAACCACTTAATAACGCCTAGTCATGCCTAGTGATGCGATTAAAGATAAATGAGCTTCAAAACGAAAGCAAGAAGTAGAACTGATAACTGATGTGAGATAAAGTGTTATCAAGTTAAGTTACTGTCAGTGTGGAGTTGTGAACTTGGCAAATTGTTGAGTTTCAGAACAAGTGAACATGGAGGAAGAAACAGTTGTGATACAAACTAAACTGGGTCAGCTGAGAGGTCTGGTTAAACATTCTGTTCTCAATGACAAGACTTTCTATGCCTTCCTGGGTATACCGTTTGGCAAACCTCCTCTCGGGGACCTCAGGTTTAAGGTAACATTTACTAAAATATTTATGAATTTATTATTTCTCTATGGCATAACATATATTTGAAAGTGCAATAACTAAAATTACAATAATGTACATTTTTAATGAATAGATCAAAATATAAACTTTACATAATTTCATGTTCTCTTTTATATAGTTATAAATCAAAATTAAACCTTTTTTGAGTGATCAATAAATTTTCCTATAGAATTTCCTTTATTCTTGGTAAGAGTTTTGTTTATATTTTGCATTTTAATGCGGAGTAGTCATTAAAAGTAGCTACAGATTATATATTTTTTTAAACAACCAGGTTTTTTGTTGTAATATATGAACTACTTAACTCTCATTACAAGAAAAAGTGTTGAAATGTGATAACTTTTTTGTGGTGTGGACATACTGAGTTAAAATAATAACTTTGATATATCTATACTGAATATTAGGGCCATATATTAAGATACAAACTAAGCAGTTTCTTAGACAATATGTCATATCCTTACTTCATTTAGCATCTTTCTGTATGTGTATGTTTTTTTTATCCTTAACACCCAAATGAAAAATCATTAACTATAAAATGGTTTAAATTATATTGTTACCATTTGGTACAAATATTTATCTGCAATTAACTATTAAAAACAAACAAAAATATTTTGTACTACTTAAAAAATGGTAGGCATTTTTTACATTGTCATTTTTCTTTGTGTAGTAATTGATTAATCTTTAAATTTGATTAAACATTACTGAATCTAGTTTAGAAAAATAAATCAACCAAAGTTTACTGTGTTTGTATTGTTTCTTTAACTCTCACTACAAGAAACAGTACAGAAATACTTCCTTTTACTTTTGTGGTGGAGTGATTGCAGATGTACATTCAATATTTCTTCTGGCTCAGCTAGAAGAACTTCTGATGATACTGATACGGGTTAGAAAGATCCACAGTACTGAAAATAGAATATTGAGAAACTTGTACAATATTTGAGAGACTTGTGAACAATATCTTGTACATGTGGAAGTGAGTAAGCACCTAAAAGTGTGAAACAATTTACAGTTAGAGAATAATCAATAACAGTCCTTTTCTTATGGTTTTGATTTGTCGTAATGCCAGAGCACGCCATGAAGACCGGCTTTCCTCTATTGTACCTCCCGAACGCAACCGTTGATCCTCATTTCCTATAACCTCTAATCACTAGAATTGTATTTCTGTGATCTAGTAGCTATCGGTTTTACATCAGGAGTTACATTACCAAAGCATATTGATAGAGGATTTTTATTCCCACCAAAATAAAGCAGGATTTGAGAATGTAGGGATAAGATATCATGACCAATAATAACATTAACACACAGAGATTAGCTAAGACAGCAAATGTAACATTGATGTATTTGTGATGTTTGGATTTTGTGTTAACAGTACAGTATCCAATTGTATAAGAGCACAAGATAGTGCATGCCATCAATCCTTGTCCTTGTCAGGGATGGCTGCTAATTTATGTCTCCGAACAGAAGACTGACTCAGAAAACTTTCAGAGTTTCCATTATTAATGCATTTGCGGAGTTGCCATTTAACATCAGATATATTGAGACACAAGTGTGATTACGCTGTTACTGTAGCCACTAGAGCTGACGATTGAGTTAACTATATCGTATTCTGTTGGACATTTTGCCTGACAGACTTTAGCATAGTGATTTTTCTTTGAACAGTTATAACAAATACTACCTTTTGTGGGACTGTTAAAGAGTAATATTTTTATTTACCGTCTGCTGAAGTGCCTTGCAGATTATCACTTGTCACTACTCCCACCGTGTCCCAATCTTTAATGATGCATGCTGACTCGAGATGTTCAACGATGCTTATTGTGATACACGTTGTCTTAACATATACCTCAACAGCTGCTGCCTCGATGTCTGTACAGCACCCACTACGTCGATGCCTGCACTGTCACTCGTCTCACATACTTTCACTCAGGGCACCTCTTCTACGTTTACTCTACAGCCTTAGCTACCCAGTATAGAGAATTTGGTAAAGGAAAATGCCATTCTGCAGGAAAGATTGCTGAGCTAAAAGAACAACTAAGGCATGTCATAGACCACTCAATTAAAAACGATAAACGGCTGTTGCAGTACAAAGACAAACTATTTGTTGTGAACTCACCATGGTCTGCCATAAAACCTCGTGCGTCGGTGTCTGACTTCGGGGTGCAATGTATCTTGCCAGCTACCGTATGGATCAGCAGTGTGTAAATGGTCATGCTGCCATCAAGAACCTGAGGACCACGGTGGAGGTGCTTGAGGCCGAGCTGCAGAATCGAGGGGTCTGGGTGATGTGGGGGGGGGGGGGTGATACTGGTGGATCTGAGTGGACGGTGCAGTGTGGTAAAGGAAGACCACTAGAAATAAACAACAGATTTGCTGCACTGAAAATTGTTATTGTGCAAAAATGAAACAAAATAAAACCTATAAACGACTGAAACTCGAGCAGCGAATGAATATCAAAGAACATGGCCAATATGACTACTCTAAAACCAACTCCGAGGAAGTAAGCTCAGCTATCTGTTTTTAAGCCAAGAGTATCACTGCCTTTCTATACAGTCTAGGTCAATGGAGACAACCACGACCATGATATTGCCGATCTCGTTTGAGGTATGGTGACTGGGAAGGTGCCTGCAGGCCGGGAACAAAGTTGTGAACTGTGAATTCAGATAGTACCCCTGACAGTTGCTATGTTCTCATAGCAGGAACCAACGATCTCACAGCTGAGAAACAGAACAATATCCATCCACATCTGGAACTCTGTTTCACTGGCAAGCTGAAAACTGCCAAGGTGATCATCTCAAACTCTGCCCCACCAACACGACCTGCCAGCTGTCCATCTAGTAAAAAAGGAAACAGCTCTAGTCAATGTCTATAATGAAGAACAGTGTCTAAGCATAATGAGGCAGAGGTGTTAGACTTCCACCGTATTAGAAGGGGTACATTTACTAGATATGGTATGCATGTGAAAATCTAAAGTAAGCGACTCTTGGCCAGGGAACCGGTAGAATGCATGCAGGAGCTGAACCACGTTCCTGCTGCAGTGCCATCTTCACTTCCTACACACCCACAGACAGCCCTCTGCCAGCGGGAAGTCTTCTTTGGTTAGTGTAACTAAGCCTCCTACACTGCCACATGAGAGTTATACTGATGTGGCTAAGACAAAGAAGGATTGTTTCAAAAAAAGCTTTCCACCTCTAATGGCTACAACAGCAACCTAAGGATATCAGCACTGGACACTTGAAAATATTCTTCAAATTCCAAATCAAATTTAAACAACAAAGTTTTCTACACAAATTTTTAGTGTTGCTTAAAAATGCACAGATGCACCCAACAAAATTGAAGAGCTATCGCTCATGCCAGACAAACTGTAGCCTTATGTTTTGATTATCACTGAGCATGGATTTACACCTGAATATGCTGCTCTGTTTGGAATTGACAATTATCAATTGGCAATAATATTTAATCAAACCCAATACAAAGGGAGAGGTGTGCCAATTTTTGTCAAATCGAAACTGGTATTCCAACCCTTCA
The DNA here is from genome assembly GCF_021130785.1 of Homalodisca vitripennis. NCBI lineage: Eukaryota > Metazoa > Arthropoda > Insecta > Hemiptera > Cicadellidae > Homalodisca > Homalodisca vitripennis. Next base: position 158,098,646 of record NC_060212.1, read on the forward strand.
GAGTCGACTACACCCATTAGTTGGACTTTAAAGCGGAGGGTATGAAAATCAGTCTAAATTTTGTTGGAAAACTTGTAATAATTGACTTATTAAGATCCCCAAATGGGTGCTGTACAACAATTTTTGAACAATTCGAGCCTTTTTAAATTTTTTATGGTTCAAGGCATTGAATTTCATTATTACTTGTAACTTCAACATAGACAACACTAACCCTCTAACCCAGTGGTTTCACAATGTTCTCACTTCTTTTGATTTAGTCTGGTCCGTGAGCACACCAACTCAAGTGCCAGATCAAGTACAGCCATTGACAACGTCATCACAAACTTTCCAAATGTCTCGGTTTCTGTCCTCAACACGGCCATCTCTAACCATACGGTACAGGAGACTGTAATCAAAAATTTGATCCTAAATTCGAACCTTTTTCAGCAAAATTTAAAAGAGATTTAAAACAATAAAATTTTGAAATTTTCAACAGATACCTCTAAAAAGAATCGTGGTCACTTGTGGATACTTTTGAACACGTAGAGGAAGCATTCAATGACTGTCTTATTATTACTTAAATACCACCTGCCCATACACAGATCGAGAGATTCCATACGGGCCCTGAGAAGCGTGACAGGGGAGTGGTGTGGTACGGAGTGGGAGAAGCCGTCATAAGAGGGGAGGGGCTGACTGCCGCCGCGCCACAAAGCTTGCCACTGTCACTTGGCAGTGAGCTGGATCTGCGTGCTGCGTACGATTATTTAAACACATGTTAGACAAATTTAACATTGGCAGTATAGTTAACATACTTCCAATAGTAACAATTAAAATATTTCTTTCTGTATTTAAACGTTAATGTATACAATTGAAACTTAGGATTTAAGAACAATAATTTTGTTTACTTACTGAATGCTGTAAACTGGTTACTGTGGTAGAGCTTCGATCCCACTTAGATTAAAGTCACCATTATCATCATCACTGTCACTGTCACTGTCACTGTCACTATCATCTTGCAAATTAATGACGATATGTTCTGTCGTCTCGTCAATTTGAGGCTCTAACCTAATGTAGTCTTCCTCTACTTTTTTGACGTGGTTTACACGAGATAACCATTCTTCAGTAGTTATTTCCTCAAATGTCGTTTCCACAAGCTGCTTTATTATTTCCATTGAAAAAGACATATTACGTTTAGCCACCCTCTGTTTCATGACACTCCATATCATTTCTATAGGATTAAGTTCAGGATGGTAGGGTTGAATGACCGTGTTCAGCCAAAATTGCATCAATTTTATACATTTTAAATTTAGGTTTGTGTAAATTAATCAAACTGTATAGCTCCGGTTTTAGGCTACTTGTTTGGAAATTTATATTTGTCCGATAGCCATTTAATCATGTCACCTTTTCTGGAATTAAATGTTGGAGCTCGGTTAATTTCGACATTGTGGTATGGGGCATTGTCAATCACAATAACAGAATGTTCAGGGAGATTGGCAATTAATTTACTTTTCAACCATTTCTCGTAATTTGCAAAGTTCATATATTATGGTAATCGCCGGTTTTTTTGCCTGATTCAAACGTTAGCAACGCGTTTTTTATAAACCCTTTCTCGTTTCCAGTGTGTACTATAATTAATCTTTTTCCTTTGCTAACTGGTACATACTTTACATTCCTCATTGCTGTCGTCAGTCCAGGCTTTAGGGGTTGCATGAGTCGTATGGATATGTTTCATCCATAATAATAATGGGTCTGTTCTCAGATCTGTACTGAATAATTTTTTTCAACAAAATTACTCTTTTCTCTCGGATGTTAATTTTTTCTACCAATACTTTTCTGTCATTAGTAGTCTTCTTCCATCTAAAATTAATTTTCTTTAAAATGCATCAGAGAGAAAAAAACTATCTTTAAAATTAGAACTTTTCAGAACAGATAGCAGAGATTTTATTGTTGGTCTTTCGCCATGAATTCGGTGAAATTCATTTATAGTCCTCCTAATAACACCTATATCAAAATTGTCTAGATCGGTTTTAGGTTTTGTACGATTTCGATTCTTTTTCGGAGTGCTGAATTCTGCATTGTCTTGAATTACTTTTTTCCTCTCAGAAATTTTTTTTATAGTTGACAATGGCACGCCAGTTGCAGCTTTTACACGGAAGAGAACATTGTTTATGTATATTGCGGCGTCACTTTCTTTCTCATGTTTCATGTATTCATAAACGTTTGCTACGATTTCTCGAGCTTGGCTATGATATACTTTACCACTTCCAACTTTTTTCATGAAGTTTACACCCGCCATTTCAGAAATATCACACGGAAATCCTATAAACAGTAACGGTGGCAAAACAGTGCAAGTATCACAGAGGCAAGAAGAGTGTTGAACAAGCAAGCGCGAGGTCTGCACAACACAGCTCCGCGATACAGACTGGGGAAGCGTTACCCCCACTCCTCCAAATGACAAGTAGACCACTGCGCATCGCCAGGCCAGGGCCCGTATGGAATCTCTCCATCAGTAGAAATGGTAAAAGAGCAACCTCATAGAAAGAGTTATAGGAAGTTGGATGAATACCAACCAATTGAGATGGCAGATTAAGCTATCCTAGATCAAGCCAAATCCATCATGTTTTTAGGGAGGCACCTAAATCGGAACTGACAGGGAGCGATCACATCGGCAGAGTTTGCTCATAGCTTGCCTCAGGAGTTTATGTCTTATAAAATGTAGCAAAATTCTGCTCGTTGGATACACTGAAAACTGGCGTAGTAAGGCATGCATCGCAGAAGAAACATAAGCAGATGAATACCTTCTACTTCAATTATAAGCAATAGATCTGGGACATGTGTGGGAAAGTATGGTTCCCACGATAGCGTGCATCTTAGTCACTTATACTCATTAGCATATAAGATTAAATACCATTGCCACACTTAGATTATATTTGCAAAATAAGATGACCTTTTACACTGCTGAATTTAGTTAATTTGCATCCAAACAGAGTATTTTATTTTAAGTTATCTTTAGTTTATTTGCGATCATACAACTTTAACTTTGTTTTAAATCGTTTACTGTATATTAATATCTGCAAACTCAAATGAAGATGGACTCGGTTCTTATACACCGGCTTTGTCCATGTGGGAACCTTCTCATGTAATCTGTTCGCTTTATATTTGTGTATATGTAAATGATATATAAATGTAAATGTAATCTAAAGCTACAGCCAGTTTTTGGTGTATTTCTACCAAACTGAAATTTTGAAAATTCATAATTCACAAACTTGTTATCTAATTAAGATTAAATTTGTACATAAGTAGATGTGTACTGTTTTAGAGTATACCATTTTAGAATTACATGAAAAAGTTGTTGTTAAATTACCATCTTAATTTTAATAACAAACCACCTAACTTCAGGGACAATATTACCCTAATATTAGTCTCTAAGATGGTTGTCTTTATAAAGATGTAATAGTAGGGAATTAATATCTGAGAGGTTTCAGAAACAAGTATTAGACAACCTTCACAGGGAGTGTCTAGGAATTATAAAGATGAAGTAACTAAGTTCAGTTGTTATTAAAGAATATCAATCAGCACATTGAAATTCTGATTTTTCAATGTAAAAATTGCTTCATGAAACGGGACAATACAGTAAAACCTTTCCTGCGTTCTTGGAAAGAGGCTACCGGTCTATGACAGAGAAAAAACATGGATTTTGTAATTAATTAGAATTAATCATTATTAAACAATAAATACAATAAAAGTAACAAAATAAATAAAATATAATAATCAGACAAAAAATCTAACACAGGCGACAAAGAGAGATTATAAATTCTCATGCTTATTTAAACTGGTATACATTTAAACGTCCAATATTACAATTTTCTTAATGCTGAGTACTTTACAAGTGTAATGGTCTTAAGCCAAAGCAAATGGACCAAGACAAAGATTATTTACTGAACTTGATGTAAACTTAGCGTCCTAAGTTACTAGGTCTATTATTGTTGGACCTCTCTCAAAAGTCTAATCGAGAGGGTCAGGCTCTTTGCAAATAGCCCTGAACGTGGGATATGAACCATGTTAATGTCAGTGGAGTGATTGTACAGCACCTAAAAATGCTGAATCTCAGATCTTTAACTTGAGCATTTTCACAAAAGACTAACATTCAGCCTAAACTGAAGGGCTCAATATAAGACCTTTTATAAGACAATTATTGAGATGCTCACCTCAGTGACAGATCTACTTTAACCAGAATTTAGCTTTTATTATGTGAAATTTAAATTCAAAAAAATGTAATTACTTACTCATATTTATTTCACAGGCACCTCAACCTTACGGAGGATGGGAAGGCATCAGAGATGCTCTCACAGATGGCAATGACCCCAAACAACCTGCATTTTCGGCCTTGTATACCCTAACTAGTGAAAGTACTGGCAGTGAAGACTGCCTGTACCTCAATGTTTACACAAATGAGGTACTAAATAGGTGTTGTTTGTTATTTTAAAACACTGCAAATACATGAATTAAAAATACATTGTATTCCATGTTTTGTATAAGCATATTTATTGTACTTGTAATTGACACTTTAATATTATAAAGGTCTAGTTTGAAAATATTATTTCATAATTAATTCTAGTTTACAATAAAGAATTTTTTAGTTTAAAATCTACAATGTTTCATCTCATTTTATTGAAATACTTCACACAGTATTTAATGAGGGACAAAATTAGAAAAAAGTTTAATATTTTTATGTAGGAAACAAATTATGTAAACAATTTTAGGAGTTTAATTAACTTCTTACATTTCCATAGTGTTTTTTTTTTATTTTTCATTTATTCCAAAAATCAAATAACTTTTTTGATAAAAATATTTTGTTCATCCCTGTACAAAATGGGGCCAGTTAAAAGTTTGTAGTTTTTTTTTTAATTTGATATTATAACAAACACATTTTCTATGAATGTTATCTATCAATGTTATTATTAAATACTTCATCATTTTTAACAATTACTTTCTTTTAAAATGTTAATTAATGTAACCTTTAAAACAAAATAAAAACAAACAGAATTTTAGTCAATCACAAGTTTTAGTAGGTGGTAAAATTAGGATCATTTAAAAATTTATAATTAATAATTTTCAAATATGGACTTAGTTATTTATTATATGTTTGTATACTTTGTTTGTATATTAATGATTTATTTTAGCTTTCTCCAAAAAATGGTGAAAAGAAGCCAGTTTTTGTATCCATCCCAGGGGGAGGTTTCTTATGTTGGTCCGGGAGTTCGACTAAATCAGGTGTTGACAACTTCATGAACGGTGATGTAGTAGTTGTCTCTTTCAACTATAGACTTGGTGCTTTTGGTGAGTTACTTTTACAGTTTACAAAATACGCTTACGACATTTCTGTTTTCTGAGATTCCACATATCAGATTTTACGTAATCTGTCTCCCTATAAGTAGCATAATCATGAGAAGAGATGGTGAGTGTGAGAAACAATCTCTAAAATGTTTGAGAAAGTAATAAAATCTCCTGACTAGTATATAGTACATATATATCTACTAATAACTTTAATATCAAATAAAATTTTAAATTTAATTAATTTACTATACATAATTTTCAGTCTAAATTATTATTATTTACTTGGTTAATGTAACTCACAAGTATGATGTTTATCAGTAATGCCACCAAAGCCCGGTTCGGAGTTATTTACAAATAGGACATGTATAATATATACAGTTTATTGCAAAGAAGTCAATCAACTGGTCTGATGGGCTTTAATCCCTCATGTCCGATGAGGGATTGTTCTCCTATTGGCCAATTGATATAGCGTGATGTCTGTACATCTGAAAGAACGTGGGCTGGACGCTATGCCCGGCAATGCTGTTTTGAAACTTATCTCGATATGACCTAATGTAAGTGATTGCTCAATTAAGTGTGAGACTCATTGCCCCTTTGAACCACATTAGCAGAGTCGCTTTGTAGGTCCTGTCAATATCAACTATAGTGTGAGCATTCGTGAAAGTGAAGGCATTGTTTCAATCGTCCCTTTGTTCCCCGTAAGAAGTGTGCCAATGTTGTAGCCCGTTAGTGTGCGACAGATAGATGGAGTCCCTTGAAACTTGTTTCCTACCCCCGATGACTGTTATAGTGGAGTGAGAGAGGTGTAACCATCTACCCATGGATATCTGTCAACCCCCTGGAAGCTCGGAGCTAGATGTGCCACCCCATGTGCAAGGCATGGAGCAATAACTATGTTGGGGAGTCGGCATCATTCCTTCTAAAAACCTTTCTTATTGTTATTATTAAACCCCACCCTTCCATCTGTTTATTTTATTATTAATTCATTAGTATCCCATTTGTTCCCGGCCACTAGTCACGAACAGGGATTTAGCTAAGCGAGACTTATCATTGATCCTGGTCTATCTTATACCGCATCTAAATATTGAGTTCTAGGATAAGCTTAAATTAACTAAACCTGAGTTTATCTTAGAAATGGTCTATTAATCTCTGATAAAAATTTTAGCTACAGAGTTTGAAAGTTAACCACAAAGTAAACAGAAGAGATGCATAAATACCAGGTGTTACATTATAATTTAGCATGTTTATTTCTGTGTTTAAACCTATAAAACAGCCAATTTACAAACAATAACTTGCAGTTTATATGTTGATAACTACAAAAAAGGATACGTTTTTGGCGCTTTCCAACCAAACTGCAGCTTTTAAAGTTCAAAATTTGGAAACTTGTGATTCGATCACGACCAAAATTTTATACTAGATAGGTATACTGTTTTTGAATACCTGTATAATTTAATTACATAGAACAATATGAAAACAAATTTGTTACTAAATTACCATCTTAACTTTTATTTTTGTCTGGGCGGTTTAAAAAATTTGGCATATCACATTATGGAACTCTTAAGAATATTGGCTTGGATTATAATTTTGTAAACAACTATTTAAAACACTTAATTTTAAACATTTATTTTTGGAGAGCCTGTGGACATAGTATGAGACATCAGACTTTGGAGATAATGCAGGTTTGAATCTTGTATGTGACAGCACTTTTTATCAGTACCATCGACCTTGTATAGTTGTATTTTACCAACGATATAATTATCAGTGCACTTACTGCAGAATATAATATACACTCCTTCTCGCAGTAACCCAGACCACAGGGAATAACAGCACACATGGCCAGATTAAAACTTGACTTATATAAGATGTTAAGGCATATAATTTACTAATATATTTAGTTTACTGTAATTTATTGTTTTATAAAATTTCATAGCTTGATTTTTATTTTTTTCAGGATTTCTATCTTTGGAGAGAGAGGATGCTCCAGGAAATGCAGGACTCAAGGACCAGACTTTGGCCTTACAGTGGGTACATGACAACATTGACAGTTTTGGAGGTGATCCAAACAATGTCACCCTTATTGGAGTTAGTGCTGGAGGAGCCTCGGTACACTTTCAACTTTTGTGTCCTCCTTCCAGAGGTAATTTAAAAACTGTAAAATATTATTTGAAACATTTTGAATGAATAACACAATATGAATTTGTAAATGTTTCGGTTTATTTCAGGACTGTTCCATAAGGCTATTATACAATGCGGCTTTGCAAATAATCCATGGGCTAATCAAGAAGCTCCACGGGAAACTGCTTTAGAACTGGCCAAAGCCTTGGGATGTACCTCTGAGGACTCTGATGAAGTACTTAAATTCCTCAAGTCTGCATCTGCCGATGATATAGTGGCTGGCACTCATAAGTTATGTATGGCTGAGGTATGAGAGCAAGTGTTTCAGCAGTAATGTTGTGGTTTGAAACAACAAATTGTGTCATCTTAAACTCATATTTCTCAATCTATAATAATTCTTTCTTAAATTTTGTAAGCCAATCTTTACTGTTCCTTTCAATATGTCATAGGCTGTTCAATAATATGATTAAACATCATTAATAAATATTATTTTGAACAATCAAACTTTTTGAAAGTCATGATGTATAATTATGCAAATGAGGTTGAGAATACACAAAATTAATATTAACCCTTATAGTATTAAAGTATCATAATATAGGCTGGAGAATACCCAAATAGTGTCAAGTTGTTAGAATTTAACTCTGAGGCAATTAATTAAATCACAACAATGTTAAATTAATAAATGTATATTTTTCATAATAATTGAAATAAAAAAAAAGGTAATATAAAATAGAAAACATAATAATAGTTAAATTTTGTTCTTATACAATTTTTTTCAGAGGAAAAAAGTTCCGGACTTTGTGTTCACCCCCAGTGTGGAAGTATCTGGAGCAGAATCCTCTCTGCCTGATCTTCCTGACAATCTAATGAAAAGAGGGGAGTTTGCTCAGGTTCCTGTCATTCTTGGGTGTTCTGTCAGAGAAGGAACTGTAGTAACCATGTGTAAGTAAAATACTATTAACATTAAGTTAACACATTATAAAAGTTAAATAACACGGTAGGTTAATATTCTGTGGTGGATATGCTGACTGATATGTACATATAGGCATAGTCCTTAGTTCTTGATTCTAGAGTTATTCAAGATAAGTAAGGTGGGGGACCTCCTCCTATCGAAATGTATAAGAAAGGATAGTGGGGACCATTTCTAAGTAATGTCATCTTGGAAAAAGATGAGTCCAGTCTCTCCGGTTAAATCGGGCAGGGATGGCATGCAGTGATACCCAGGTTTGCCTTTAACACTTAAGGAGCCCCATCAACCCTAACAGTCCTCCCCCATGGTAGACTAGTCCTATTGGTCTACCTTTGTAACCCAATATCTTGACATTTGATGTTAGTGATGTGCCGCTCCTAGACATAATTAGGGTTGCCTAGATTTAAGTGACACATTGATTTTGCTGTATCTAGTATAGGTTCAACTGGAAGATATAAATCAGTTAGAAGTGAACCCTTCTGGATATGTATTAATTATTGTATGATAACAAGTAAAAGATAAGAGTTTAGAATATAGGGCATATTACTTTAATCTACACCTTTAGCCCCCTGTTAGAAATTTGCTAATATATCATTCTTACCTAAACCCAGTTGTTTCACAACAACTGCTTGTTCATGGAAAATTCAATTTCCTTTTAAATATAATTTCACTGCGTGCAGATTGCAGACATCTCTCAACAGTATTGTAGAGTGTTGGCCTGGATCTGGTGCCACATCATCAGCATTTGTCTACATCACTTTAGTGTCTAGAGCTCAGACACTTGTAAAAGGAAAATTGTACGTGCGTGTGATAAAGCCAATCTCTTTGTCCGATTGATGATCTTCATTTCCTGCAAGCAGAATGTAGTATTTTCTTCTACAGGGTGGTGTGTTCACAATCTTTTATATTTGTATAATACTACTTGTTATCTGCGGCTTTACATGTAGTGTCCTGCTGAATAACAGGAATGTCATGTTGAATGCGAAATTCTATGGAGTTTGATTTAAATAGCTTGAAAATTTTCAGTAGCTCTTGGACCAAGATTGAAAAAGTAGCCTCTGGAGAAATTCAAAATTTATAGTCCGTAATTTTCTTAATAAAAGCACTAATGATTTGATATAATGGAATCCTATTGTAATTTGTTTACAGAAATGTTCATATTTAAGTGTTTATGAAAATTTCAACACTACAATGCATAGTTGCTTTTACGTGAAAAGCATTCAAACTATCACATCTAAGATATTTATGATTAATTGTGTCTTCTTAATTATATTCAATAATTATTTGAAATATAGCTTTATAAATCTGACTTACAACTTCCTTGCTTTTATTCCTTATATACAAGTATAATACCATACTTGATATACAAAATACATATATAAAGATATGTAATAACATCAAATACATTTATGGTTTCAATTACTACTTTTCATTCTTTTCCAGATACCTTAAGATATTTTCCTTCATATTTGGTATCCTCAGGTTGTTTAAATTTTTTTACATTCTCATTCATCACTAATAAAAATATACCCTACTTAGCTGTAATTCTAAACTAATCCTCATTATATAAGATTTACTAGATTGATTAGTCTGTTAATGGTTATGCAATTGTGATGGAGAATGGAAAATAGTGTTTTTAACACTACACAAGAAACTAATTGTAACTTTTATTTGATGGGGCATATTGAAATTAGCTCATGAAATAACGGCTTAATGCATAGGGATTTTTAGAGCATGTCTACGAAATATAACTGCCATAATGATGCTTTTATATTAAAAATAATTTAATTTATGTAGGTCATATTTCATTTCAAATCATTTAATTTCCTTCAGTCTGAAAATGTATATAAAACTGACAAAATTAATATCATTAACCACATTCAATTTCCCTTAAGCATGGTTACAAATTTCTAAAAATTACTATTTAAATCCACATTAATCTTTGTGGAGAGACCAAAAAAATATTTCTATTTTTATTGCCTTAAAGCAAGGCATCTTTCTATTACTAACAATTATTTTATTTAAACCAACTAAAACTTTCTCATCACCTTAAGTAATGGGGCTCATATTTAGGAACATTACTATTCAGGAAAGATTAGACTTTGTTTTAACTTGTTAATACAGTTGACAAAATCACTCTAGAATACTGTATTATATTTGGTTCTAGTTAATGGAATCAGTGATAAAGCATTTGAGTTCATCAACAACAATCCTGAAGTGCTTGTGCCATCATTTCTGGGACTAAATCAAAGAAGTGTTGACAAGAAAGAGGCTGAAAATGAAATTTGGGAATTTTACTTCAAAGGAGAACCTCTTTGTTGGGATACTGTACACCAATACCTCGTAGTAAGTATTAAAAAAGGTAACTTACTCTTACTTACTCCTGTGGCCACTCGAAACCCAGATGGTTTTTGACCTCCCCAACAATGTCTCTCCAACTTCCTCTATCTTGAGCCACTTCCAGTGTAGCGCCAATCGTTCTTAAATCCTTCTCCACCTGATCTCTCCATTGCATCCTGGGTCTTCCCAATGGCCTCACTCCCTCTGGTTCCCCTCGCCACACCTTCTTTATCATTTTATCTTCTCCCCTACGGGCAACATGGCCCATCCATCTCATTCTTTTACTCCTGATCAGTGCAATCACATCGGGATCTTGGTATATTTCTCTTAGTTCTCTGTTCTTCCTGATCCGCCATATGTCTCCTTCTTGAACTGGTCATAGGTAAAAAAAGGTAAAGGATGTCTTATTTAACCAGGCGAGTTAGGTCTAAGAACACTCTGATACAATCTGGAGCACAATAGCTTAAAAATGACTTCCGGACCACCACCAATGGCCAGGCAGGCAGACTGCTTGCAAAGACAGACGGTCGCTCAACAGTCATCCATCCAAGCATCAGCAATGCTTGACAAACTGGTGAATTAGTATGCTGGTTATTTATTTGCTTACTTCCTCATCCTCATTTGTGATATATATATATATATATATATATATATATATATATATATATATATATATATATATGAAATAGGAGTTGGTAATTATATTTTGGCATAAGGGATCTTAGTATGTCAATAAAAGAAAATACTCTACCTTAGATTGTGTTAGAATTAATCAAAGTTTTTTACGTCCAAGCTCTCATACAATCAAATATTTATTTCTAAACTAATATTTTAAATAAAAATTATGTTCTGGAATTTTGCTGGCTGGCCTTTAGTGAGGCTGGAAAAAATGTAATTTCTGTATGTATGTCTGTGTGTGTGTCCACTCAATATCATGCAAGCTAAAAAATGTATAGACTTGAGATTCTGCTAGAGCTTCAGTTCTATATAAGCAACAGTAAGTTCAATGGTGGTGCATGTCGCCCAATGAGATTTGGCTGAGCACTTTCACATTTGCCTTATAGTTAACTATAATGGCAACGAGAAAATTTCAGAATAAATAAATTTAGACACAAACTAAGTACAATTATATGAGATTTTAACATGCAACTTTTTCAGTAATAGAGTAAAATGAAAAAAAAAAATATATAGGGTGGAAAGTTAATGTTAAAAGTCTGTAGCAAGATTTCATTCAATGCATTCTTGCGTTGTAGTATTCTCCTTAGCTCACAGGAATTTTTATATTTAAACACAGCCATGAAAACTAACTTAATGAACGAAAATGTGAATGTGTCATGTGATAAGATATCCAGAGAGAGTGTCCATTCATACACTCTACATTTTGCATGAAACTTCATTTCTACATAAAGCAGAATGTATTTTATGATGGTGCATGTTACCAGCGTAATTTTTTTGTCAATTTCTTTTCTATATGATTGTCTGTCTATCCGTCGGCAAGTCATCTCGAGAATGAAATGAGTTATAGTTTTGAAATTTTGCATGCACCTCGCTAAAGTCTCTTACACGACATGTGGTGTGGTGTACTCCTACTTTGTACATAACAGTATACTATAAAAATCTACTGATTCATAGTTCTCTTTTTGGTTGCAACCTACAAAACGTTAGGACCAACAACAGATGCATATTACAAAGCAAAAGCAAGTTTAACAACAGATCTGAAAGTGTGAATCAAACTGTAGGTTTGATGATTAAAGGAGCCTAAATCATCAACCCGTGATCAGTAAAAACGGTCTAACATAATGAAATAATTCCTTAGGTAAATAACCCTTTGACATCAGTCTGTTACCATTAAAATGGAGGGTCTTAAAATGTTGGTCTGCTGGCTTGGGTTCAGGACCAAAAAGTTGTGCTATGAAAAAGTTTAGTGGCTAAATTAATATATTGTAGAATACTCAACATTGACCTAATATCTAACAACCTAACATTGAGCATCTTGGTAGGATAACAGAATTAAAAGTTTTAACTTAAAAACTATGTGTCCTTGGGCATCTTATTGAGATTAGTTTATATGACCAGTCAACAGAATTTGCTGCCTAAATTGTTTAATAAGATTTAGAGTTCATATACAAGTTATAATTTCCAATATTTCAGTGTCAGAGCGACATTCAGTTCAATTTTGGAATGGAACAAACCAGAAGTTACCTGGTAGAGAAATCCACAGCTCCAGTCTACACGTATCTCTACACTAATCACTCAAGGTGTATATGTCATCTCACATTCCAAGGAGAACTTTCAAAGCTGCTTTCTTCAGGTAAGTGAAGTGTGATTTGGAAATATTTCTTTTAGTGAATTGTGTGAGAATTACAGTTTAACTACAATGGTCTTACCATGAAGACATCTCACACCAACTGTAGAGAATATACATTTTATAGGAATTTAAATTAAATCTATGATTGAGTGACTTTCCTACCAATACCCATTACTTTTTATTGGTTAGGAAAATCAAATCAGGATTGTGGTAAATTTATTTACAATTTATATAAGCAAATGTTACTTCGTACAACTAATTTTTGAATTTGTAATTTATGGATACATTTTGGAGGTAATAAATATTAGATCAAAATGGCTTGAAGTTTAATTTTTATCCATTCTGTGTCTAAAGGTTTTATAAATTTATTTCTCTATTAGTCTATTATATGATTTGCTTCTCTTTCTAATAACCTCTAAAATTATGTTTTACGAAAATTGTTTTCCGTTTTATATAATTTCATCAACTACGTAACATGAAAACAAAAACATCAAACATCATGAAATCAAACATTTAATCATCAAAACCAAACTAATATCCTGTTTATCTGTCCGATAATTTCAACTTTATCTCTGATATTAGTGAACGACCTACAAGAAGGGGAGCAACATTACTATTAATCCAATCCATCAATCATAATTTTTTAATAGGTCCTTCACTGTTGAAGCTTGTCGTCTTTGGAACAATCTCCCCGATGATATTAGATGTATTGAGGACTGTGCACACTTTGTGGCTGGGGTTAAGGGCTTGCTGCTGGAGGGCCTGTGGGGGTGACGGGTGGTGCTGCTTATTGCGGTCATGTGGTCAGAGGATGTGTTAGAGTGACTGAATGTCTTCTTGTTCTTCATTTTGATTTTTCTTGTATTAATTACAACAATATCAACTTTTTCTTTTGTATTTTCAGTTTTAAATTCATTTTATTATGTAGGTTTTTACTTTAAGGTCATTTAATTTTGTGTAGGTTAAGAAATGTTATATTTAAATTATAATTTAATAATTTACTGAATGTGTATTAAACTATTATATACATATGAGGTTGAGTGGTAGAGAGGGCTTGACAGCTCTAACTCCGCCTCTTTAATAAAGGCATTTTTCATTTCATATAAGTTAATTCTCCCTTACGTCAGTTATTTATAACACGAAATCTCAACCATAAGCTTGGAGAGATAAGCTTTTCCTCAGAATTATCTGCAAAACTCGATTTATATATTAAACATTTTTATAAAATAGTTAAAGCTTATTGAAGCATTCCTTTTAGCAATAATTCTTTGTTCTATGCATTTTTAACTTCTTTTAAACTTTTATGTACCAATGAACCAAAAACTGTCCCATTAAAGTTGTGTAATAAAATTATTGTTTGATTTAGAAACATGCCATGGTGCAGACAGCTTGTATACTGTTAAATCTGAAATGATTAAAACTCCAGAACTATCTCCTGAAGGAAAGGAAGTAATTAGTAAACATGTCAAAGCGTGGAATAATTTTGCCACTTTTGGGTGAGTATCAAATTGCTATATAGTGTATTTTATTCTTACTCTTTACAATACTCATACAAAGAAAAGTTCTCCTCACATTAAAATTTATTTTTATAGCTATCCTACTTCAGGAATTAAAAACAAAACTAGTGGTAAAGTAGCTGGTGAGAAGACAATTAGTACATATAGGAGTACTTAAAAGCTATAATGTATGGCAATACATTTTACTTACTTTTTTTTTTTTTAAAAAAAAAGGAGAGGCCAATCCCCTTTTAAACCTTATTCTGTCCGTCCTCATGGGCCACTGGCCTATGCAAGGATCCATCCAGAACAAAACACAACAATGGACTGGTAATGGACTGCCACTAAGAAGGAAAGAAAAAAAGGATAAGAATAGAAATGAAACATATCTGAAAACTCCTTAGAGTCCAGACACGAAAAGCACAAGTCACGAGTATGAGCAGTAAGAGCAAAACACGTGACACAAGCACAGGCAAAAGTGGGAGTGATTTCTATCCTTCCTTCCGAACCTTCCATCCTTTATAACAAAATTTAAGCAAAGAGAGTAACTGGTTTTGTACCTAGCTAACAAGCTACAGTATCTTTTGGAAAGCATACCAATAAGACAATGCAATTGAATTTTGTTTGGAATATTTCATTAATTTTTTATTTACCCAAAAAAACTTACATGAACACAAAAATTAGACACAATTTTTTTATAATTTCATGAGGACCTTTAAGTAGGAAATTTAGTGAATTTTGTAAGGTCCAAATAAAAACCACTAAAGATAACCATTTGTATGAGTGAATTTTTTAGAGTATTTATATGACTCCAGATTCAGGGAGGAATAGTGCAGTCATTGAAGTGAAAAATACGGTCTTACCTCCGAATTTTTTTACTGTGAACCGATTTGGATGAAATTTTGGAATTAGGCTCATATTACCCTTAACTTCAAAAGTGAAAATGATCTGAACTCCACCTATTATTTTTAAGGGGTGTAAACAACCCCTTAATGGAAAAATTGACATTGAGCAATTTTATCGCTAGAAAACATGTCTAATAGTAAGTGGTGACATTGTAAAGTGTTTTCTAACACAATTACCTCATATTAAATTCATTTTCAACCCCTTGAAAATCTTACAACCCTTGCAAACAACCCCTAAATTGAAAAAAAATCACAAAAAAAATACTTTGGTATGACATAAAAAGATGTAAGTATAGAGTAAGTAATATTTTATATTCTCTATAATAATTATCAAATTTTTAACCCCCTTTCAACCCTTGAAAACTGCCACTTGATAAAAAATTGTTAAAACTTTTTTTTTTATAAAATGAAAAGGATTTAAATATCATTCCACACTCTCGAAAATGATTATAATATTCTTAAATTTTTCTACTCTTAAAATTACCCCTAAATTAAAACAGTAAATATATATGATTACATATTTAAAAATAATTTAATTTAGAGTAAAATATTGCCATTTATTGAATAAAATATTTACAAATTATATAGAATTCACTCAAATGGGCGAATATACATATAAGAACGTTGGTATGTATTCAACGTTCAAAATATATGAGCCATATTATGTATATATATATATACACATTACAATAGTTTTGGGTCTCTATTATACTGCGTACTTTCACATTGCTCCAAATAGTCACACTCAGAAATTTTCAGTTACTAAGTAGAAAAAATATGATAAGTTTTGGACCATAACTCCTTCAATTTTCATGCTATCACAATTTATAAAAAACCATTGTAAAGGTAATTAAGAGAGCTACAACATCCTTCATTGCAATATATAGTAAAAAACCTTTTTTTCAAACGGTGATGGGTTAAAGGGCTTAAGAGAGGCTGTGATTGCGCTGCCACGCGCTCTTTAAACAATCATATCTCCGTCAATTTTTGTTTGACAGAAAAAACAAAAATACCAAATTGTTTGTCAGAAAGATACCTAAATCTTTTAATCATACACTTTTATACGTATCTGTCGTCATTTTTGAAATATTATGAAAAAAGGTGGTTTTTAAAAAATTTGAAATTTTTTTTTAATCGTGACTTTTTTGAAAAATATGTGTCCTGAAGCAGCCAAACTGATACAATCTATCACAATCTTCATAATAAAGTTAATTCTAGGCGAAATACGATTAATTTTAATTTTGGTTGAAATGGCACTTATGAAACCCATTGATTTAAAAGAAAAAACATTAGATGCTCCTCTTATTTGCAATACAGCTTACTTATTTTACGTGCAAAAGACTTTTAATAGTGCTCATTTTAAAGCTTATTTCAAGCACTACAAAACCCTTTTTTATTATTATTAGAATGCCTAAAATGCATCTGCTCGCCGTTAGATGGCATTGACCACATCGATTAAATTTACAAAACAAAACAAAAAAATGGCTTTGATCTTTAATATATAGCTTAATATTGCACTTAGAACACTTTATAAAAAACCTAATTGTTTACTTTTTTACCTGCTACAATTTTGTTCTTTATAAAATTTTCGATAAAACGTATATTTTTGGAGGTATTTGCAAAAAACGATGAAAAACGTGAAAAAATTGCGAATTTTCAATTGCCAATATCTTGAATATTATTGGATTTTTCGAAAAACTTTATAGATGATTTTTTGCTTAAAATTAGGCCTTCTATCGATATCCGAGGTTATTTTGAACAAAAAAACAATTCACACCCGAGAAGGGGTGGCAACCACCCCCAGGGTGATTGCGGAGTTCAAATCATTTTCACTTTTGAAATTAAGGGTAAGGTGAACCTAATTCTAAAATTGTATGCAATTCGGTTCACAGTAAAAATATTCGGAGCAATATTGCTTCAATGACTGCACTAGAAGCATGACTGATGACTGTAGCCAGAAAATCAGGAGAGGACTTGACACACACACGATTGCTTGGTCCTGGAAGTGGTTGTTACAAAAACGTTGCTCTTTTATAGTTGTAGTGAGACTAACCATAACTATCTGTGTGTGAGCAGTGGAAAAGAAGTTTGTGGCAGGTCCTGATTTCCTGAAGATATAAACTTGAACTCTGCGGTCAGACATTATTACCCCAGGCAGAATTGACTGCTAAATGTGGATGGTAGCAAAATTCTATATTAGCCTCCAAACGTGTTTAATGCAAATAAGAGGTATAAACCATCTATAACACTTGTATTTTTCTATTTATACTGTGTACATTTTGAGTTCACAAGACTCATCTTCAGTTACTTACTTACTTCAGTTAGACGATTTAGCTTTACTAACCTAATCTAACCATTATTATTTATTGTGTAAATGCCCACCCAAAGTTGCTAAATCCTTTTTATTATTGATGGCCTCCGTTTACTCAGAAAATACCTATTTTTTTACAAAAAATCTTTGTCATTTTAACGTAACATAAGTTTGGTACTTTTGTAAATTTCAAAATGTAATAAAGTTGACAATAGGTGACTTTTCTTGTATATTTGTAAAATTTCAAGATTGTTTTTGATATTGTGTATGTTAACAATTCTATAATGTCACCTTCTGTCATTGTTATAGTGACCCTAACCACAAGGGTTTGGGAGCAGTTTGGCAAAAGGACTCAGTTGCCAGTCCTTGTTTCATGGAAATGGGAACCTCCTGGAGTCTGAAATCAGGCCTTACTCTGCCAGATAGGATTGGGTTCTGGAAGAGGCTGACAGCAAAATATGGTAAAACATAGAATATTTATAAAGAAGATAACATGGCAAAATTAACAGACTGCTAGATTATGTAGTTAACCCATTTTTGACTGTGAATTACATGAAATACAATATCCTTTTACCACAATAATGGTTTGTGTTTTATTTACCCATTTAGTTTACAACCCATCTGCTATAATTAAATGATAATATCATAAGCTGTTTTAATAGCCAGTGCCCTGTAAGATAATATTAAATATGGTGTAAACTCTCAGACTAATGACATGATTTTGATATTCAATTCAACCTCCAGCAAATATCTAATTTGAATCATAATAAGTAGTAATGAGATGCTGTAAATTATCACATTTCAGTAAAAAGAAAACATGTAAACAAGTCATATACAAGGAATGTCTAGAAAGTCATAGATATCTAGAAACAAGTATAGCCTCGAGTACTTGAAATACCAATCACCAAAGATTATTGAAACACGTAAAGCAGTATGTTTCATAAGGTACGTGGAATTTGGGTATTTTGATGTAGATCACCACATATAACATCAAAGCTCATTGTATGATGTTTTATAGATCCTTGATCTGATGACAACTTTATCCCTCTTATCTGTTGTCAGCGGATAGGGGCAGAGATTACACTGATTTGAAAACTGAGGATGTGTAAAGGAATGAATGTTCTATAAGAATCTCTTGAAGGAAGAAGTTTACTGAACTGGTTTGAATAGGTGTACAAGAGGAGCTAAGTATTTGTTCTTTCAAATTGTCTTAGTGACAGGTTGGTTGTTTTAAACAGAATTCTGCATGGTTACTACATATGGTAAAGTACAGGTATAATAAATTCTGGATATAGCTTTTTCCTAAGAGATCCTTTTGGTAGATACTATTTTGGATATGATTAATCATATAAATCTGTCGATAAGGAGAAGTTGTGGTATGAAAATAAGATGGTGTGCTTATCTGAACAAATTATTGGAATTTATAAGATATCATTTAGCATAGTACAGTCTTCACTAGTATCACAAACACTTTAAACAAAAAATTGAATACATAAAATCAAGTAAGTAGGGTAATGTAAATAAAAGTATTTACAATGACATTTATATTGGAGATTATAGGTAATATGAAATTAATTTACGTATAAAGCTGCATTCAACACCACCATCAACGTTAATTTTTATTTTGAAAATAAAAGTGATGATTCACCTTGACCACCTAATAACTTCTAGTCATGCAATTGAAGATAAATGAGTTTCAAAACTAAAACAAAAAATAGAACTGATAACTGATGTGAGATAAAGTTATCAAATCAAGTTACTGTCAGTGTCGAGTTATGAACTTGGCACATTGTTGAGTTTTAGAACAAGTGAACATGGAGGAAGAAACAGTTGTGATACAAACTAAACTGGGTCAGCTGAGAGGCCTGGTTAAACATTCTGTTCTCAATGACAAGACTTACTATGCCTTCCTGGGTATACCGTTTGGCAAACCCCCTCTCGGGAACCTCAGGTTTAAGGTAACATCAACAAAAATGTTTTATTATATGAATTTATTATTTATTTCTCTATGGCACAGCATATATTTTGAAAGTGCAATAACTAAAAGTATATATTACTATAATGTAAATTTTCCATGAATAGATCAAAATGACTTTAAATGATTTCATGTTTTTCTTTTATAAAGTTATAAATCATAATCAAATCTCTTTTCAGTGATTGATGAGTTTTCCTATAGGGTTTCCTTTATTCTTGTAAAAGTTAAAACTAGCTGTGGGTATATTTGCATTTTAATGTGGAGTGCACATTGAAAGTATCTACAGATTATATGTTTTTAAAACCAACCAACATTTTTTGTTGTAGTGGTGGTTAAATGCTCAACTCTCATTTGCAAGAAAAAGTGCTGAAATGTGATAGCTTTTTTGTGGTGTGGACATACAGATTCAAAATAATAACTTTTATTCATCGATACTGAATATTAGGAACATATATTAGCATACAAACTAATCAGTTCCTTAGACAATATGTCATATCTTACTTCATCTGGCATCTTTCTGTCTGTGTGTTTTTTTTTAAATCAATGACTATAAAATGATTTAAACTATAGTGTTACAATTTGGTACAGATATTTTTCTGCACTTAAATATTAAAAACAAATTAAAATATTTTCATTACTTCGAAAATGGCCTGCGTTTTAAAATTCATGCCATATCTCACATAAACTAATTTAAAAATTACAGTTTTATTGCAAATTTATATATCACTTATGTATATTTAAACAGGAAAAATTCATTGTCTCAGATAACTTTAATCTGATCATATTAAATTTACTACTACATGTTTTTAATTTATGATCTGAACAATGTTTCCTTATATCAGATTTTGTGAAATTATAAATGAAAAGCTACTTTAAGTTATTTATTTTCAAATAATACCAAATAAATGCAAACACTAAACAAGACAATAAAAGGCATATAGCAAAGGGAACTTTTTGATTATTCGAACCATTGTAAACATTTTACTAAAGTTCTAAACATCTTTAGATTGTAAAGTGTGGGTAAATAATTGTTTACTTTTCTTTTTAACACTCTTGTTTGACTTTATTTAAGTTTAATTTTATATAAGCTAAATATATTGATTAAATTAACTGTAATTTTTTCTGTTTTGTAAATGTTATTACTATTCATAGTAACTATTGTTAGTTATTTCTTGCCAGTCATTAGTGTTGGGTGTGATTTTATCTAAATGTGTCATGATAAGCCAGCAGCATGAAATTCAACTCATGTTATCAGCAATGGATAAGAACTTTGTTGATATTTTAGTTGTCTAAAGATAACTTGCAATGTCACACTATTTTATACAGAGGAATTTTATTTTCAAAGGAAAATATATTTTCAAATCAATCACTTTTTCTGACTTACCGTACCTGTATTCATTTAGGTCTTATACAGATATTATAGATATTATACACTGAAATCTGTGTGATGCAGGGGTATATACAGAGAAAAAAGAGTAAAATGTTATCCTCATGACCCCAAATTAATCATACAAGTTTACTTTTTTATATTATACCAATCCCAAGTAACAAAATGTCATATTTAAAAAATTGTATATCTCACTTACAAATTCCTTAACACTAATATGTTTAATAAATTTAGAGATAAAAACAAAAAATCTATTAAAACAAATTAAGAAGCAAAAGTTTCAGTTCACATTTAGTTTATAAGTACTGAATTTGATTTTTGCATAGTGATTGATTATTGGCATAACAAAAAATACAGCAAAGTAACAAAATAGGTACAATAAAAAATTACACAATAACTTACGTATACAAACTTTTCTTTGTATAACTCTGTTTACTATACTAGACATAAAAGAATGCTTCCATATCTAGTGTATAGTTATTCGAAATGAGTTCTTATTAAATATTTATAGCGACGAATAAGGAACTGTCTGTATTGGTGGCCATCTTTATTTTATCTTCATAAGGATAGTGATAAATTTCAAACATTTACAACATTATGTTTAACCATAGAATTATTAGAGGTGTCTCAATTTAAAGCTATGTTTAATACACATCCAAACAACTTTTAGTTCTTTCAATATTGTATTATTCAGGAGAAAAATGAAACATTATATTATATCTTTTAATTAATAAAGAAGTATACAGTTTACAAGAAAAACTAAAAAGTGCTTGGATTAATTACATCTTTAAAATTAAACATCTTTCCTAATTCTATAGCCAAAAATAAAGGCATCAAAGTATTTCAAGTTAAAAATTGTTCTTATGGGTTAAAACTCAATGTTATTTCAGCACAACCGGCTGTTAATACAATATAGTAAGAGCATTATTGTAACCTGCTCAAAAATAGTTCACTGATTTTTAAGACAGTGTTGCCATATCAGTGATAACCTCTAGCTGTTCTCTTTATAATGTGGTTATGGTCAAATACTATCGGTTTGATTTATATGTTGTCTACAAAACACAGATTTAAATTAAATTTATGAATGTGTGATGTTTGTTTATTGCATGAGGTGCTGAGATAGAGCAGTATTTTTTCATACAAATAAAACTGGCAACAGTGTTGGGCAACAAGTGTGGAGGGGGTATTGAGACACACCAACCACTATCGGACTATTTTCGTGTGGGCTGCTTTTGCGTAATGGCCCTGAGGCTAAAGCAAAATGACCAAGATGTAGACTAATCATATAGGTCCAAGCCTATCTCAAGAAGTATCTAATCGAGTTGGCCAAGACTTGGGTGAATGACCCCAAATGAGGAATTAAAGCATATCCAGAGAAGTCTGTCATATACCCAGCCTACACATAAGGACCTCTTATATAAAACACTTTGTTCAGATTCTCGTCTCTGTGATATGTCTATTTTTAACAACACCTTAGACTTAAATTATCTAAAAGAACTGACTTTTTTACAGGCACCTCAACCTTACGGAGGATGGGAAGGCATCAGAGATGCTCTCAAAGATGGCAACGATCCCAAACAACCCGGCCTCATGTCCCTATATAGTCCAAGTTTTGAAAGTAGTGGTA
The DNA here is from genome assembly GCF_021130785.1 of Homalodisca vitripennis. Taxonomy (NCBI): domain Eukaryota; kingdom Metazoa; phylum Arthropoda; class Insecta; order Hemiptera; family Cicadellidae; genus Homalodisca; species Homalodisca vitripennis. The sequence goes on from NC_060212.1 coordinate 158,121,396, forward strand.
GTGAAGATTGTCTATATCTAAACATTTATATGAATGAGGTAATACAGTAATTCTTGGTAGTTTCTTAAATTTGCAAAAACATCAAATTTAAAATAAATTCGATTACAATTACATTTTTTTTTTTTAGATTATCATAGGTATTGTAGTTGAAATTGTGTTACAAAGACCTAGTTTGATTATTTTGTCTCACATGTCATTTCTGTTTACACAAAGAGTTTAGGTGTTTAGGTTTTAATTATCTATTACATTTTTATCTTAAAGTTGATAAAGTTGTCAATGGCAATAAAATTCTTGTTTCTTGATCTAATTCTGTTAAAAATTTTCAGTTATTTTAATAAGATAAAAACACAAAATTAACAGCTTTCTTAATTTTATACAAGGTTTATATTAAGTAAATTACGTTATATTTTGTTGCGGGATGAAAATAAATCAAATGCTTATTAAAAAATAAAGATGTTCTTTGAACTACTTCAATTGTGTTTTTCCCAAAATGCCATTCCTCCAATGTTTGACCCATCAAATTAAAGAACACAAACATTAAATTCAACTTTACTAAATACTTGCCAAAATGCAAGAAAATTGTGGTTATTCAAAATGTTGATAAATATGTTTTTTTAAGTAATGATCATTTATTTAAAACTTCAAAAATAATCATCACATGCTTAATTTTTTTCAATATTACATATTTTCCATCTTAAAATATTATGCAAATCATTGAGCTAAATCTACAAACAACCACAATGTTTGATAATTAGGGAGGCATAAATCATTCTGTAAGCAGTCTCGGATTCAATTAACAATACTCTTTCATATGATGAATCATGGGGTGGAGGCTAGTTATTAGTTCAAAATTTAGAATTTTCTCACCCTACTTTGGAAAAAGGGCCAAATAACAAATATTAAAACAAACTTTGTTTTATTTGCATTGATCTACTGATACATACTATATCTGTTAGATTGATGAAAATGAAGGAAATAATCCTTTGGCACATTTTTTAGAAGATATTAATATATTTTTAAATTCATAATTAAAATTTTTTTAATTAGATTTGACTTATTTGAATTATACTTATATTTATTTTAGCTTCCTCGTATAAATGAAGAAAAGAAACCAGTTTTAGTATCCATTCCCAGTGGAGGTTTCCTTTGTTGGTCCGGGAGTTCAACAAAATGTGGTGTTGACAATTTCATGAATGGTGACGTAGTTGTTGTTTCTTTCAACTACAGACTTGGCGCTTTCGGTGAGTTACTACTACAGGATATAAACGTATTGTTATCAAAAATGTTCTTTCTGAAAACGCGTAATATCAATTTTTCAATAAAGCTGTCTTAAATTGACTAAGTTTAAGACAGCTCTCAACCAAAGCAGAGACAACAAAATTCAAACACCAGGTAGGAAACAAGTTTTCCTTATAGTTTGATAGAAAGAAATATAAACAAAGCCTTACAGTAGCAGGACAGTCTATTATGTAATACTTACAACATAAACTGATACAGTGTTTGATAATTAGAGGGGTCATTTATAGCCTTTAAAAATATCTACAATACAACATACCTTCATATATGAAGTGTTCATATAGAAGTTGTTTAAAATTTTAATACTTAAAATTGGTAAGTATCAGCACTTTATCTGAATGCTTGCTAGATACCTAATTTTATTATTTTATGTTGTTGTACAACTCCAATAAAAGAAACAATTTATTTCGATTTTTTTTTTAGATTCTGGTAACTTGAATATTCACCTGATATAAGTTTACGGACAGGTCCTACTTACACAGTGCAATGAAAAGTATTTAGAAACTCATGGATATTTTAAAGTAGATTTTTTAACGAAAACAAAAATAAAATATAATTTTGTTTAAATGCTGAATTTGTTATTTTTTTATTTGTATGTATTTTAAAATAAAATTAACAACTTATGAATAGTTTTTTACAATGTCGGAATTTGGCATTTGTTCATATTAGGACCTACCTAATTTTAACTACAAATTAAAAAATATGTTCTCTGGTTAAAAAATTATGATGTCCATTCCAATATATTTAAGTACAATTTTACAAAACCAAACAACAAAACGTCAATGAGAAACATATTAAACAATCTAAAAAGAAACAAAGGATTAATACTGCATGAGAATAATAAAAAAAATTCAAACAATACAAATGTATTTTTTCAATTATTTTTCTAAGCAATAAACAAAAGCCAAATTTGGCTTAGGGTCTTGGAGACATTTTAAAGTAGTCATAAGACAATTTTAAACTAGTTATAAGGAAATGCATAAAAATTATGTAGCATAACTAGTATATCTAGTGTAGCTATATAATAATAAGCATATACAATAGATTGTCAATACTTCTGTAAAATAGGACAACAATAAATCATTCTTGATTCTAAAAACAATTTCAGATTTCTTATTAGTTAGCAATTTTTCAACCAATAAAAACTTGGATAAAATACTTTGAAAGAAATTGACATGGTTTAATATCATCTAGTTTTATTTATTAAAATATGTAATGGTCAACCAATCATGATTAAACAACTATATTGGATAAGAGCAGTTCATATATAAATATGATTGATCTATTTAGTGTATTTTACTGTTTTGTAAAATATCATCACATTTTTTATTTGTTTCAGGTTTCTTATCTTTGGAAAATGATGAAGCCCCAGGCAATGCAGGACTCAAGGATCAGACCCTGGCTTGAAATCAGAAATCAGAAATCAGAAATCAGAAATTCTTTATTGATAATCTTTAAGATTACAAGTAGCGTCAATTAACAAAAAGTTTACATAGTTATAAAAAAATATAAAAGTTCATGTTTGTCTCTGTCAAGTTGTCAGTCTCCATAAGTAAAATTCCTCCACTGTGTAGATGGTTCTTTGCAAGAGCCAGTTCTTTATTGCAGTCTTCATGTTAATGTGATTGTTTCCTATTTTCTTAATTTCTTCTGCAGAGCATTAAAAAGTTTTTTTCCCAGCATAGGTTGGTTTTTTCTCAAATACAGCTGTTCTGTGAAGAGGTAGTGGAAAGTCTTTGACCATGTCTTGTGTTATGTTCATGAAGATTACTATTTCGAGGAAAGTCTTTTAATAAGCAGTACAATATCGTTTCCAGAATATATAGAGAAGTCACTGTCAGTATATTCAATTCTTTAAAAGTAGCTCTGCAGCTTTCTCTAGGTCCTAGCTTCCCCATTAACCCGGATTGCTTTCTTCTGAATTTTGAGGACTTTTAGTAGGTTAAATTGAGTTTGTGGCCCCCCCATGCTGCTATCCCATACTGAGATGACTTTCAAATAGGGCATAGTACGCTATTTTTGGTAGATTCAAGAGTGCTTGTTGCATGGTCCTTCGCAAAGCATAGAGTGATGAATTTAGCTTCAGGCATAAGTTGTCAATGTGATTTGTCCATGTCAATGTATTATTTAGTGTTATTCCTAAATAATTCATGTCCTCTGTTTCTTGAATACCAGGGATTTCGGACACATAGTTTTTATTAGTTCCTAGAGTGAGTTGTTTTAGTTTTCAAGCTGTTTAAGACCAGATCATTGTATTTGCAATATTGTTGGGCCATATTGAATGAGATGTAGGAGTTTATTTCTAGCTGTTCAACATCCTTCTGGGCTGAGAGTAGTACGGTATCGTCTGCGTACATGATGGAATTTGTGTAGTTTTCCAAGAATATTGGCAGGTCATTGGTGAATAAAATATATAACACTGGTCCTAAGACGGAGCCTTGGGGAACCCCTCGAGTCATAGGTAGTTTTTCAGATTTAACAGTACAGGTCTCTCCCATTCTTCTCTGTTTAACCTCTACAACTTGGTATCTTTCGTTCAAATAACTCTCAAAACCATTTTAAGGCTGACTGTTGGACGCCAAGAGTTTGTAGTTTGGCTAGATGAGCTTATGGCCAAGACAGTCGAAAGCTTTGCTCAAGTCTAAAAAGATACTAGTGATGGTGTTGCCCTCTTCCAGGTTGTCTGTAATATATTCAACAAGGTCTATTATTGCAGTTGATGTAGATCTTTCTTTTCTGAAGCCATGTTGATTATTGGATAGGAGGTTATTGTCTTGTAGGTGAGTGAGTAGTCTAGAAAGAGTGATCTTCTCTATTATTTTTGATACAGTTGGTAGTAGTGAAATGGGACGGTAGTTTTGTTTGCTTCATCTTTGTTTCCTTGTTTATATTTAGGGTATACTTTGGCCTGTTTTAAGTTTTTTGGAAATATGCTCTGTATAAAGGATATGTTAGTGATGTGAAGGATTGGTTTCAGAAGTTCAGCTTCGCAAAATTTTATGATTTTTGATGAAATCTCGTCCAAAACCCGAGGAGGTTTTACTTTTCAATGAACGGATTGTTTGTTTAATTTCTTTGGCTGTGGTTGGGTCATTTCTGTCATTGTGGTATCTATATTGTAGCATGGACTATACAGTAAGTTTGTCATTCGATATTTGGTGTTGCTTTAGCGTGTTTTCTGCTATATTTACAAAGAAGGTGTTAAGGTGGTCAGCGATTTTCTTTGGGTCCGTTTCTTTTATTCCGTCGATTGATAAATGATTCAAGTCTGATGTTGATTGGTTCTTAGCAGCTCTTTCTCTATTTATGAGTTCCCAGACTGCTTTTGTTTTGTTATAGCGTGATATATGTGGTCTGCATTAGCTTCCTTCCTAAGTCGCCTGAGTTTCAGATCATAGGCCTTCTTTCTTCTGGTTTGCCCTCAGATTTATCTTCAGTTCTTCCTGTGACATTAAACTTATCCTGCGCATTGATAAATTCCTTTCGTAATCTTAAGGTTTCTTCATCATAGACTGTGTTCTTTCTAGAGTGGCTTTGTTTCTTGGTCTTGAGTGGGCAGGCAAGATCTAATGCCCTTGTAAAGGTATTAAGGAAGTTATCGTAAGCGTCATCAATGTTGTTCGATTGCGTCACATTCTCCCAGGTTTCTGTTGCTAGGATAGATTTTAGGTAATTTAGGTTCCTCACGCATGTGTTTCTGTATGTTGAGAATGTTATATTTTCAAATATTTTAGGAAGGTCAGCTGTGCAATATTGGCCAGTATGATCTGATAAGCCAGTGTTTACAGATTTCGACATTTAGTTTACTGGGTGGGAGGTCAGTGCATATAAAGTCAATAGAGGAGTTAGAGGTGGCTGTGACTCTCGTTGGTGGCAGGGCAAGTCTCTTTAGGTCATGTGAAGCCAGAGAGAGAGAGAGAGAGAGAGAGAATATCTTTATTTTACAATCTTCAAGATTGAAAATGGTGTCACTTAGTACAATACATTTGTTATGGTAATTTCAGTCCAGAACTTGCTTTACATAGTAAAATTTTGGCCAGTCCCAGAAATTCATTTATGGTGTAGAACGGTCGTTGGAGCAAACCAAGCTTGAAGTTTTTTCTTTAAGATAATTGGGTCAGGCTCTCTTGATTGTGTCAGGAAGGATGTTGAAAAACTTGGCCCCAGCATATGAAGGCTTTGATTGAAAGCGACCACTGTGGTGAATCGGACAGAGCAAAGTCTGTGGCATTCCTGGTTTGGTAGGTGTGAGTATCCATGTGGCGCTGCAGTTGTCTTGAGGATGCCAGGTAGATCACTTCCAGCAGGTAGATATTAGTGACTGTCAATATTCCCATTTCTTTAAAAGCACACCTGCAGCTGTCTCTCCAGTCAAGATCAGCCAGTATTCTTATAACCTTTTTTTGAATGATGAGAACACGCTCCAGGTTTGCCACTCGCCGTAGCGCCCCACAAGACAATGCCATATCTGAGATAGGACTCGAACAGAGAGTTGTAAGCTATTCTCACTGTATCCTCTGTGCCGACATGCTTGATTCTTCTAACTGCAAAGATGGCACTACTCAGTCTGCTGCACAGTTTATCAACATGGTCCATCCACGATATTCTGTTGTCAACCACAACACCTCAAGATGGCTCCACTGAATTTACAGAGTCAAGGTTGGGGAATCCTGGGCAATTGTTCTTTCAAGCTGCCAAGAGTCATTGTTTTCGTCTTTGATTCGTTTAAAAACAAGGTCGTTCACTGCACAGTACTCAACAGCAACATTCAATGCAATGTATGACTGTACTTCAAGTGCCTCTCTATTCTTTCCAGAAATCAAAAGAACCGTGTCATCGGCATACATTATGGTGTTACTGTAGGGTTCCATGTATCCTGGAAAGTCAGATGTAAAGAGGACAAACAGAACAGGCCCTAGGACAGACCCCTGTGGTACACCTCTCTTTACAGGGAGTCTATTGGATCTATACAAGACTTTTATTCCTTTCATGCTCTGCTTAAGTTCAACCAGTTGGTCTCGATCCTTCAAATAGTTTGCAAACCATGACAAAGCAGTGCTCCTAAAGCCCAAGTACTCAAGCTTAGTCAGTATCATTGCATTGATCCAAGCAATCAAAGGCCTTACTTAAGTCTAAGTAGAAACCTACGACGCTTTCACCCTCCTCGATCTTATTTATCATGTGTTCTACAAGATCTAACGAGTGCAGTTGTAGTAGACTTTTGCTGGATGAACCCATGTTGCCCTGATAAAAGTAGGTTATTGGCCTCCAGATGGACCGATATTCTTGCCAATATTATTTTCTCTATCAACTTGGAGAATGTAGGCACCAACGAAATGGGTCTGTAGTTTTCTAACCTGTGTCTGCTGCCCTTCTTATGTAGGGGTACAACTTTAGAGGTCTTCATTTTACTCGGAAATAGACCCTGGTCAAGGCTGAGATTGCAAACATGTAACAAATGGAGTCAATAATTCATAACGGCAGTACTTGAGCATCAGTGAAGAGAAATCGTCCAGGCCAGCAGATGTCTTGCTTTTCATTGAAGAGATAATCCCGAGGAGGCTCTTTCCCAGATGTTGGCGCCCATGTTGATGTGGGACTCTCCACCTCCCAGTCTTTGAACTGAAAGCGATGTCCACCCTCTCCCGGATTCGCCTTCAATGTCTCCTCTGCAATAGTGGTAAAGTAGGAGTTAAATTGGTTGGCAATATCAACAGGTTCAGTCAACGATAAAATCTCCAAACACTCTAGGCGTCTAATGTCCGCCGGCTCAGCTTTGCCTTTCCTCTCACTGTTGATCATTCTCCAAACTGCTTTGGATTTGTTGTCAGAATCAGCAATAAAAAGCAGCACATGCCCCTCTCCTGAGGGTCCTGAGTTTTAAGTCATACAATTTCTTTAATTCAGATGATATTTTTTTGTCTTCATTTCGTCCACTTAGTGTATAAGTATCTAGTGCAGTAAGAAATTGTTTCTTGAGGTGACTTGCTTCAGCATCGAATATATGCTTTACTGAGCTGTTTGGTCTCTGTCGGAGTTTCCTTAATGGACAAGTAGTGTTAAGAGCTAGGGTGATAATCATTAAAAATACACCATATGCTCTATCCAAGTTGTTACATTCCAAGACCTCTTTCCAGGACTGCAACGAGAGGAAGATCCTTAGATTTTTCCAAGGAGTTTGCTATTTATGCATCTGCCTGTTGATGAAATTGTAGGTGTCCTCTTCATCTTGAAATTTAATGTACATAGTTGCCCAGTGTGATCTGAGATTCCGGTATTAGTGATTTGGATATTTACATAATCTTTATGCTCAGCAGAAATGCAAAAGATGTCTATAGAGGTGCTGCTGGTGTTAGTAATTCGTGTAGGAGGGAGATCCAACCTATGGATGTTGTAGGTCGCCAGAAGTTCCACAAGCTGTCTTCCTTCAGGAGATGGGATGATGGAATCTACGTTGAAGTCTCCCATGACAATAATAATATTATCCTGAGATATCCACCTGTCAAGCACTGAGGAAAGAGTACGCAGTGGCAGCAGTATAAGATTGTTTGTCATTTTTTTGGAGGACGGTAAATTCCTAGTAGGTTAATAGTTTCCCTCTTATTAAGTTTGATTTGTGACTGCTGATACCTCACATATTAAAGGAATGCTTATATTTTCAATTTCCAACGATTTCTATTTCATTCTCCAAGCTGATGTGTTTTATAAATAGCCACTCCACCCTTTAGGATATTCTGCCGACAGAAAGATGAAACCAAACTGTAGTCACTAAGCCTAGTGTTAGCCATCTCAATATTGTTCTGGCCATGTTCAGTAACAATTAGTAGATCAGGAGACATCGTGTGAAGCAGATGGTTGAGTCCTGTCAATCTTATTATTTATTCTATCTGTGTTTTGATGAAAGATTTGTAAGCCCATTTCTGTTTGTCTGTTTAAATTCGTGAATAGCCTCTCGAGTACTACGCAAGTTCAGAGGTTTCACAACCTGTCTCAATTGTTCTTCTCTTAAGTATATGTTCTCAGTGATGAATTTACTATAGTTCTGGTGTTGAATATCATTTTGTCTCTTGATTTCTTTGTCTGGCGATAGAATAAAAAATGAGATGGTGAGAGTTTCTAGGTGCGTGAAATGCAGCTTCATCTGATTCTTTAGACTGGATCTGAAAAGCTTCCTTAGTAGTTATTTGATTAGAGCTATTGGTCCAGGAGGCAGCTGTCTCACATTGTTAATGTGTTTCTCTAAAGAAATCCTCGTGTGACTGCCCTTTTCTTAACTTAATGGCTGAGGAAGAGGCTTACACTCCCTTCTAAATGCTGAGCAGGGTGATGAACCTGAGCCTCAACAACTATGATGTCATAGCAGTTCATCTAGTGCACCTTGTTCTCGTTTTCTGGTAAGGTTATCTATGTTGATGTCTCCAGTGATTATGATGTAAGAGTTGTGTTCTTTTGACTTCAGTTAAGGTGTCGTCTATCACTTGGAGTGCAGTCTCAAGATTTGCATTCGGTGGTCTGTAATAGCCTAATATATGTATGTCCTTTTTATTACTAATTTTTATTTTAGTTCCAGTTACCTCACATACCATTTCTATACTGTATTTTTCCAGGTTGAGAGTGGTGGTTTTGTTGGCTAACTTCTTGTGTCTATATATAGCAACTCCTCCCTTGATATGCTCTGTTCTGCCATATGCACACACAAAGTCATAGTTACTGAGGCCTCACATGATTTGATGACATGCTGTTTTAGTCCGTGCTCAGTTAGGACCACTATGTCAGCAGGTTTAGTATGTAGTTGGTGTTCCAGTCTTTCGATTTTATTGCTTACTCTGTCTATGTTCTGATGAAAAACTATGAGCTTCTCTGTTTTTGTGTTACTTAGACAGGTGCGTCGTGAGGTTGGCTTGTTTCTAAAAAAATTGCTGGATGTGCTAGAGAAATTCGTAGAGCTAAGGCAGATTCATTGTTAGTGCATGACAGATCACCACTATTACAAGCATACCCATAATGTTTTTTCATATGCTCCTTATAGAAGGCAATGTATTTTATGAAGAAGTCATCATAGGTTTCATTGCTTCTTTTTGATACTGAATTAAGTGGAGGAGAATTGCTCAAATTCATCTTCCATAAGGCTTTCCATTCACTTGGAGCTTCAGTGAATTTGCTTTTATCTGCAGCTTTGGCCACTTGAAGGGAGACACTAAACATGTTTACCTTTTTACCTCTGGTTTTCCGGGGTGTATGTACTTTTTGTTTACTGGTTCCTGAGGTCGGGGTAGGTTGCAATCTGTCAAAGTGGTTTGCAGGTTTTGTTTGCAGGTTTGGCTTGTTCCTGAAGTCGGGGGTAGGTTGCAATCTGTCAAAGTGGTTTGCAGTTTTTTGTTTGCAGGTTTGGCTGGTTCCTGAAGTCGGTGGGTAGGTTGCAATCTGTCAAAGTGGTTTGCAGTTTTTGTTTGCAGGTTTGGCTGTTTCCTGACTTGTTATGCCTTTGCAGTTTGCTGCTGCATCCTGTCAAAGTATTAGTCAGTGTTTTCCTTGCAGGTTTGGCTGTCTCCTGAGGTCGGGGATGAGCTGTATTCTGTCAATGTATCTGTCAGTTTTTCTTTGCAGGTTTGGCTGTCTCCTGAAGTCAGGGATGAGCTGTGTTCTATCAGTTTTTGTTGGCAGGTTTGAACTGTCTCCTGAGGTTAGGGTGTTAATAGCTGTCTCCAACCGGTCAAGTTTTGTTTTGATGTCAGACATTCCTAATAGCAGGGAAAGTGGGACTGTCAATTACTTCAGTAGTGGGGGAGGTTTGTGTTGCGGAATTTTGAAAAGTCTTGGTTTTAGTGTCTTGATTTTTTATTTTATTTTTCAGTGCAGAAATAGTTTTTTCAAGCTCTGTTATTTTCTTAACATAACCATCAATTAAATGACTTAGTTTGAGGTCATGTTCCTCGTAGATGCTTTGCGCTTCTAGGTGAAGGTTTTTTTCTCTTTAGTCAGTTGAGCTTGAATGTCTGCGTTCAGCTGTAACAGGTTTTTCTACTTTTATCTAGGTGTTTCTTATCTTCATTCTCAAGTTCCTCAAATTTGTCCTCCATAATACTTAGTTTTGTCCTTAGATTGAATATTTCTTCTTTTAAGAGCTCATTTTCCTCTACTAACGCAGACCCTATTTTTTGCAGCCATTTCCAGTTTGTCTTCTTGACTGCTTGAGTTATCTAGTAAATTAAGACTATTTTTCAGATCTTCAATGGTGTCTGAGCTATTTAGGGAAAGTGAGTCAGTCAATTCTTGGGTCAATAGGTGTGAATGTTTGTCTGCCAAACAGTTTGTGCATCGCCATATTCCAATTTTTTGAGTTGACCACTTTTTGAGGTCCTTTTCTATGATATTCTGACATCCTGCATGATACCATTTTTTACAGAGACCAGTACATTTTATGCCGGAAAATCTGACTCCAATACCACAATTACCACATGGATACTTTTGTGGGTTCATGACAACATTGACAGTTTTGGAGGTGACCCAAATAATGTCACTATCTTTGGCATCAGTGCAGGAGGAGCCTCAGTTCACTTTCAACTCCTGTGTCCTCCATCCAGAGGTAATTTATAGTTATAACAAAATTTATTTGATCATTTTTAATGAATAATACAACCTTAAATTGTGAATGATTTGGTTTATTTCAGGGCTGTTTCATAAGGCTATTATACAATGTGGGTTTGCCAATAATCCATGGACTAATCAAGAAGCTCCACGGGAAACTGCTTTAGAACTGGCCAAAACCATGGGATGTACCTCTGAGGACTCTGATGAAGTACTTCAGTTCCTTAAGTCTGCATCTGCCGATGATATAGTGGCTGGTACACATAAGCTGTGCACAGCTGAGGTATGAATGTTGATAGTTATGTAGGTACCTAGTACAAATGTTTTAACAGTAATTGAATGTTTTAAAACAACATTTGTCATCTTAAAACTCTTAGCTCTCATTTTATACTAATAATTCTTAATGTATAAATGTGAAAGCTATTATTTCTGTTAGTCTTTCCAGGAAAATTATTAGAGGTTGTAAAATAATGAAATTTCATATCTTTGACCACATTGCTTTTTAATACGCTAACATTTTAAATAATCCGATTTTGGACTTTTGAATTATTAACATTTTTTACATAATTTACCATAATTAAGCTAATTGGATGTTCTGGTCTGATAGTGTATAAAATATCAATAATAATAGTACATTTAATTGTCAGGTTAACGGTATCTTGGCATAGGGTATGGGACGATGGCTTTGTATAAATGGTGATGGGTGAATGTCTGTTAAATTTCCTTGTAAGTTTTATTTTATTTATTTATTTTTACTTTCATAAAGAACCTTCTTTTCATTTTATTATTTTTAAAAACAGTAATGTAGACTATATTGTGGCTCTTGTTTTACACTAATAGTACAGTTTATTAATTTATGGTTAGGTGTAAGAGAGGACTTAATAGTCCTAACATCGCCAATTGAGTATGTTTTTTGTTGTATTCAATAAAGACATTTTTTATTTAATTTCATTTTACATTTGTTTAAACAATTAAAATATTTCAAATACACATTGCTACATTCTATTAAAACATGGAAGAATTTTAATTTTTTAATAACTTTAATTCACTTCACACAGAGAATGAAAGTTCCGGACTTTGTGTTCACGCCCAGTGTGGAAGTCACAGGAGAAGAATCCTCCCTGCCTGATATTCCGGAACGTCTTATGGAGAGAGGGCAGTTAGCTCAGGTTCCTATCATCCTTGGACGTTCTCTCAGAGAAGGAACTGTAGCAACTATGTGTGAGTAACATATTATAAACATTAAATTTACCAATAACAGAATCAGTTACATATAAACAAGGTAGGAGTATGCTACTCCATGTGTCACGTTACAGGATTTGCTGAAGTAGCATCAAGATTTAAAGTCTAACTCATTTCATTCTTGAAATGTCCTGAGGGCAGATAGAGAGAGATGGGCAATAATACAAAAGGAAATGTTTTTTTTTTTTTTGAGTTGCACTCTCTTTTTTCAAATTCTCAATTTGGTTTTCGAGAAGGTAGGTCAACTGTGGATGCAGTGGAGGGTCTTGTGGTATCTGTATTGGAGGGTTTTGAAACTCACTGTAGCACTTTAGCAACCTTGTGCGATCTCACAAAGGCGTTTGACTGTGTTCCACACGAGACTCTTCTCAAAACATTACATTATTACGGCATAAGTGGTGTGGAGCTAAATCTTTTTCAGTCTTTTTTAAGCAGTCGCACTCAGAGAGTTTGTATTGGCAGCAAAACTGTCTGAAATAGTAGATATAAATTGCGGAGTACCACAGGGATCGGTCTTGGGCCCTTTTTTTGTTTCTTGTACATATAAATGATTTGCCTGTAAATGTTAATTGTAATTCTGTTGTATTTGCCGATGACTCAACTTTTTTCTGTAGAAACAAGCTAGAGATGCTATCTGGTATAATGGATAATTATATTACTGAAAGTTCCATTTGGTTTCAGTCTAACGGTCTTATGCTAAACCAGTCTAAGACTCAATCTATAATTTTTAGTTTATGTAATCGTGAAACTGACTTAGGCTTTAAGATTAATGATAGTGTCAAATTATTAGGTATAACCTTAGATTCTAAATTAGCTTGGAATGCCCATGTAAATAATGTTTCTGTCAGGCTCTCCAGAGTAATTTATTTACTTAGACAAATTAGAAAGCTTGTCCCAAAACAATATGTAATTAATGCATACTATGCTTTTTTTAATAGTATAATTTCATATGGTATTATTCTTTGGGGAAACTGCAGTGATGTACAGAGAATCTTAATTCTACAAAAGAAAGCTTTAAGAATTTTAACAAACTCTCCTTATAGGGCACATTGCAAACCTCTTTTTGTTCAAGAAGGTATTCTTACTGTGATAAATCTGTATATATTTGTTTGTTTATGTAATGTTAAGAATAACTTGCAGGACTATTACACGAGGAATGAATTTCATCATTACCATACTAGATTTAATGCACTGTTAGATTTACCATATGTTAGGTTAGCAAAAACTCAAGCATCACATAAAGTTATAAGCATCAAATTTTTTAATAGATTACCTTCTAGTGCCCGATCTGTGCCTATAAGTAGATTTAAAAGAGTGTTATATGCCTGGTTAAAAGAAAACCCATTTTATCATGTACAAGAATTTTTTAATATGCCTGACATTGATGTTATTTTTTAAGTCTATATGTTATGTGTCTTTTAAAGTTTTATTGCTACATGTTGTGTTTTTAAAGTAGTCTAGTCATTGTAGTTTATACGAAAAGGTTTTAATCATAACTTAGGCTGTGACGATGTCTATTGCACTGTTTCTTGTGTTAAATGACAAATAAATTTTCTGATTTCTGATTTACCTTTCTCTACAGAGTCGACTACTAAGTTAATGGCTTCTGAATTCCATGGTTGAACATGTGCCATCATATAACCCATTCTTGACTATGTAGAAATCCATTTTTATGCAAAACTAAACCTACAGATATAATTATTTCCTGATATCTTGCCACATGATTAATTCACATTTTTGTTTGTTGAGTTAGGTTTCATATCAGTGTTTAAATAATACAAGTTCTAGTGAGATAGGGAGGGTATTACAACACAAAAATGTGCTGAAATCAAATCTTGACAGCAAATTTTAACATTGACTTTCCACTGTATCATTTTTGCTTTTTACTGTTTGAATACTATGTCAGTATAATAATGTTACAAGTTAAAGTCTCATATGAATAAACTCAGCTTGTTTAAAATTTTTTTGCTTGTTGCTTGTTTTTGTTAAAACATTTATTTATTCCACTCTTTTTACGTTGCCGTCATGGTTTTCCATAAGACTAATGTAGAAATATTTGCTGATGAGTGTTAAATCATTGTTAAAAATTTATACCAAGATTTGATTTCAGCACACTCTTGCGTTGCAGTACCCTTCCTAGCTCACTGAAATTTTTATTTAAACACTGTTATGAAATTGAACTTAAAATAGAAATGTTAATGTATCATGTGGCAAGGCATCTGAAAAAGATTTCATCTGTAATCTTTTAATTTTGCACGAAACTTCATTTATGCATGCATAGACAAGGATAAGTTTTATGTTTGTGCATGTCCACCTACGGAATTTGGCTGAGTATTACTGAAACCTATTCAGGAGGCTGACTTAATTTCTCCTTTGCTGCTGAGGGATGTAAAAATCCAATTTCTGTATAATTGTCTGTTATCTAAATGTCCAAAGGACATCTCTCGAATAGAGTGAGATATACATTTGTAATTTTGCAAGCAACCTTAGCGCAGCATGTTACACAACACGTGCTATGGCGTAGTCCTACCTAGTTTATGTACATGTAAAAAACACTCAAGAGTAACATATGATATTTGTTTCAAGTCAATGGAATCAGTGATAAAAAATTTGAGTTCATCAACAAAAATCCTGAAGTGCTTGTACCATCATTTCTGGGCCTGAAACAAGGAAGTGTTGAAAAGAAAGAAGCAAAAAATGAAATTTGGGCATTTTACTTCAAAGGAGAACCTCTGTCATGGGATACTGTGCACCAATACCTCATAGTAAGTATTCTGATTAATTAAGAGTGTATGTTTTTTAATCCCCATGTAAAAATATGAATGTGTGATATTTCAATTTTCAAAATATCTATTTCGATAGTTGTTTTTCTGTTTTTGAGTAAGTTTAAAATCCTGGATTGATTGAGATGCACATTTTAAATTTACATAATTACAAAAACTGGTACTTTGGTATTATATGGAGGCCACTGTTATACAACGCACTGCAGTTGATAATTTGGATTAGGTTATCATAGATATGTTACTATTAAAAATAGTCAAAGTTAACCTTTACAAGCACTCAGGTGATAGGAACTTAAATTTGAATGCTATTTTGTGGGATTTTTTTTTTTTCTGCCAGAATTACAGGATGGAAGGTGCCACCAAAGTCCGCAAAGATGGCCAGGGGTATTTCTGATCGGTACTTTCCCAACCTCAGATAACATACCAGATTGTCCAACATGATCTAACGTTGGAAAAGTACTAATTGGAAATGGCCCTGGTCATCAGTGAAGGTTTCAGTGGTGCCAAACCCCGCACTTCTGGCAAAATTTAAAAGATATTCCTCGAGATAGTACCTAAATTCAACCCCAAATCACGTAAGTGGTCATAAAGGTTAACTTTAAACTTTTTTATTTATGATACTTACATATGTATTTATCTATTTATATCACCTAATAACAAGTAGTAGATAGAAACAAAGTATAATATTGACCTATGTATAATAAGTACCAAAATGCTAGGAGTTTATAAATATCAAGATACTATCATCTTGCAGAAATCAAAAACATTCTTTATGTTCAAATTACTTGTATAGTAAAAAATTCATTTTTCTGGACCTGTAGAATAAAAATGAGGATAATCTTTAAAGAATTTTTGATTGCATGATATAAAAAATAACATACTGATTTGTTGTTTTCTCTTGGGCTACAACATGCACATTAGTGTGAGTTTGCTGCATGATTTTCAAACAGAAGGTTGACTGAAAAATATGGACTATGTGCATGGAGTTTTAGTTTTAAATGATAGCATTTAATGTGTAACAGATATAGGTCACATACCAAAATAAAATTTAACAACAAAGAAGAAAATCTTAATCAAGTTGTTTATATACTTGTGTAAATAAAGAAGCCTTAAATCACCCCACAGACCCAAAGATTGTGTTAATGTCATGCTTAGTGGTTAGACTAATGTACAGTAGATACTCCATATTTCCTTTTTCGTAACCACATGGCATTAGGTGTCTGTAAGCCTGCCTGGTACAGGATGAGACTTTAAATGTACAGATTGTACTATATACACCTAGATGTCTCATTAGATTACTTTGCAGAACCAACCAACCAATTTGCTTCCTAGATCATGATAATGATAAGTTTTGTCAGCATGCATAGTTCTTTAACCTAACAACTTGAGAGCTTGATATTTGGTGAGCTAAAATGGTTGATTGAGTAGAATAGAATGGATAAAGCTCTATAGAGCTGCATTTACTAGAAATAACATAATTGGTTATACACAAGCACAACTTTGAAAATTAATTTACTGACATATTGTTTATAATACCTCCAAACTCAAAGAAAAACTTTAAAATGTACTTATGTATATTTTAATATACTACTGTATGAATACTATTAAAAGGTAGGTGAAAATTTTCAGAAATTATGCTACTGAATTGCTACTAAAATTGAAACCACCTGGTAAGTCTAGATCTGTATGTACTCCAGACAATATTGAAAATGTGCATTTATCTGTTCTGCAAAGCCCAAATCGATTAACCAGGAAGCAGCCTGCCACATTGTGAGTTTCAAAGATAAGTTTACAATGAATTTTACATTGTGATCTGAATTTTCATCCCTACAAATTAGCAGTTACACAAAAACTCAATCCTGCTGATCTTGAAATACCTGTTATTTTTGTGAAAGACTATTGCACCTATTTAATCATGGACACATTTTGCAACATTTAATATTGCTGAAGCTCATTTTGAGCTTTATAGTAATGCAGTAATGCAAAATTATCATTACTGGTCAAGAGAGAAGCCTAGGGAAATCCACCAACAACCTAACATATTGAAAACGTGACTCTATAGTGTGGTGGTGCATGTTTTTGGTGTTATTAGGCCTTATTTTATTGAAAATCAAAATGGTAAGAGTTACTGTGAGTAAAGAACGATACATTAAAATGATTCAGAACTTCTTAGTTTAACAGTCGCAACAGTTGGGAATAGAAATGAACTCTTCATGGTATCAGCAAGATGGAGCAACTGCACACACGGCAGATGTCTCAATGACTCTCTTATGAAAACTGTTCCCGGGACATTTCATTTAACTTTTTGGTGATGTCATATGGCCTGCCCAGTCTCCGGATCTCACTGCTTGCAATTTTTGTTGTGAGGACACCTTAAGAGCTAAGTTTTTGTTACAAAACTTCATACCATTACCGATTTAAAAAACTGCATTAGAAGTGAGGTTGCTGCAATACCAATGTCCTTGGTATGCTGGGTAAATTATCAGAAAAGATTACAAACATGTGTGGATTTTAGTGAGGAATATTTATGTGATATTTTATTTCATAAATGAAAATGGCATATCTATGTACATTACTTTGACTACCGATACTTTACTAAATTTTAAGTATTGTTTCGTGTAATGTTATTTCATTTTAAGAACTGCAGGATATTCTGGACCACCCATTAATAGTGGATTACAATACACTCCAGGCTTTATTAATAGAACTCAGCTAAGAGAAATTAAAAAATCCTTGTATTATAAATATGCTGAAATTCACTGCCTAATAAAGTCCAATCATTTAAAGAGCCCCCCCATTACAAATGTGAAAAACACTCTTGGTACACTTCACCACCCATATTAATTTAAAATTAGAATAAGATACTATCAGAGGATTAAAATCTAAACGAAAGATAATATTTCAGATACCAATATGAGAATAATGTAGTATTTTTACATGTTAATGATTTAGAAATTATCATTGGCGTTCATTCAAAATATAATTTATAAAATTCTTGTTCTAATCTAACAATAAAAAAATGGAAATAGTTTTATGGTGCCAATTACAACCTGTTAACATCTCCAATTACAACATAAACATCTCAAAAAGTTTGTAATTTTCATTTTCTAGTGTCAGAGCGACATTCAGTTCAATTTTGGAATGGAACAAACCAGAAGTTACCTGGTAGAGAAATCCACTGATCCAGTCTACACATATCTCTACACTGATCATTCAAGGTGCGCATGTCACCTTATGTTTAGAGGGGAACTTTCAAAGCTGCTTTCCTCAGGTAGGTTAAATGTGATCTATAAATAATTCCTTCTTAAATCCTGTAAAAATTACAGATATCTCATACAATAATTGTGTTTTATTCAATGCCAAATGGCACATAAATATACTTACTTTCCTTAGGTTTGGGATTGTTTAGTTTCTTGTTTTTATTTAAACAATTTTAATTTATAATAGAGGGTTGGTATCTATTTTTATCGCTATATACAAGTATTTTATTATTCTAATATTTTTTATTTGTTATGTTTTTTTTAACTGTAGGGATTTTTGGATCTCTCATTTTGAGTTGGAATTGTTCTGCTTTTAACAAACTTTTGAAATTTTTATTGTGGCGTTTATAAGTTTTATGTATTTTCGGATCGGTTCTTTTTTTAAATTTAAGTTTGTTACTGCCAATGAAGCTTGAATTTTCTTGTTATGGTTGATTTCTTATGATTATTACTTCAATGTTTCCTTTCTCAGCTTTTCATATAAAACTGATTATTTTGAGACTAAAGAATCCGGTTCGGAGAGCAATGAATGTTGTACAGACTAATAACTCTAAAGAAAACCAAAGACTAGAACAAATTAAACAGATATGGATGGCAAGGGGGAATTTAGAGTGAGAGAAAAGTGGTTCAATAGAGGAATGATGCCACTCACTGAAGTCGTCTTCACCTGACACACGCACCACACGACACAGCTGAGGAGTCTCATCCTCCCAAAACGCTCTCACAGTGTTGACACACTGTCTATAGGCACACTTGCAGGTGAAATCACAGATAGATTATAAACACAATTCACACCAAGAGTCACTGGCATCAAGAGGGGGATGTGAATCTGTCCAGAGTAAAAAGATGAAGTCCACAAAATCTAAATTGGATCAAGGGAGTTCTCGAAAACACCCTCACCTTATGAAAAACAGAGTCACAGGACACAATAAAAAAGAGTTTTGGGAGACATGTGTCCGGTGTACATGAACAATGAGATATAGATACACCCCACATGGATTCACATTTTGACAGCAACAACACTAATCTTATGATGCCTTTATAATGATGTCTAGAAGGATATTTGAAATTGTCGCCGCCAATCATCTGATTCTGTCATTGTCTATACAGTGCAGTGCAGCCAGCTCATTGAGTATTAGATAAAGAATACAGATAGAAACCATATTAAGCTAACAAATAATTAAATTTTATACTAGAGAAACAGAGTTGTACCTAAGTATTATACACAAACAATTATTTAGTTTTATTTTTCTTGAGATGAATGTTTTAAGTTCATAAGTTTAGTTATGTTTTGTTGTTTAGTTTATGTTTTAATTGATTTGGAATTTTGTATATATAAAATAAAGAATATAATTCATATATACAATCTAGCTTATATATGTATATAACTAAGTATATTCTGAAGGATCTGGAATTTTGCACCAGTTTTCTTTGTGTACTGACTAAATTCATGAATTCATCTTTGATTTTGTTTATTTTATGATAGAGATTATATTATATTTAGTAATTTGTTTAACATGACCATTACGTCTTAATTACTTTCAATAGACGGCAACATTTTTACTTTTAGATAGAATCCTTTATTATCTTTAAATTGATTGTATTTTGAAATAATAGTCTTTATGAGAGTTAATTTCTTAACTTTCTTAAGACTACTTGTCTTTTATTTGTAATGACAGATTTGATTTTTTCTTGTATATTAGTTTAAATTTTTTTATGCTATCCTAAGAAATTTCTAATTTTATTTGATATAATTTCCTGAATTTTGACTTTAGTATTAAATTCTTTTTAGCATATAAATTGTTAATTTCTTCTTTTATCCTTACTATTTTCTTTATTGCAATGCAAAGCATTTGTTTAAATAATTAAGTGAGGATAACAAAAATTGAGAGATAAAATATTGCCCTACTTCCATTGAAGTATCTAAAGACCCTTATAAAGTGGTCATAGCTTGATGTTTAACTTATCACCACTATGTTTATAATTATTAAAAATTATTTTTTTCTCTTTGAGTTTATTTTCGAGTATGGAAGGATTATGATGGAAACAGGATTTTTCAGGACAATTGCCATTTTTTGAGTGATAAAGCAGAAAAAGGTAACCGTGACAATGTACTGAGTGATAAGATAAACACTCAAGCCAATTCATTGTTGTTTGATATGGCACTGCACCTGGAAATGATGGGTCCATAAACAAAAACCAGCTCAATGAGTTCCTTCCTACAGTAGTTAGTTGTAAACCATCCATCTAGCATGTGCGAACATGTGACAATTGTGTTGCAGCGATTTGTGTTCTATAAATATTTGAATTATTTATTCAATTTATGAGTGATTGTGTCGAGTACTATGCGTTTTAAATTTTAACCTACAACAAAATGCTAGTGCGGACACCAGAAGATGTCACAGTGTTGACATAACATGTTGTACAATCGCAATAATTGTCAGAAAGTTAATTTATAATTCATTAAATTCATCTATTTGAAATTTTGAAATTGCAATACTAAAATCCTCAAAGTGATATAACTTTCCTTTTAGTAATATTGATATGGTTTGAGGTATTCACCTTTCAAATAGTTATTAATTATTTTAAACTAATCTATAAGACTAACTCTAGCTTTTCACAAAATTATCATACATCCGTTTACGTGTCAGAATGTAATAAATATCCTTATTTGATTTTAGAAACGTGCCATGGTTCTGACGGCTTGTATTCCATAGAAGCAGAATTTATGAAATCCCTGGAAGTAACTCCTGAAGGAAAGGAAGCAATAAAAAAACATGTCAAAGCATGGATAAATTTTGCCTCTTTTGGGTGAGTATTGAAATTAGCAAATTACTTACGGCATATTTTTGTAATTAGTATTTATAATAATCATACAAAGACCGGGCTTGTTCTACTTGGATGTAAAAGTTAATCCAATAGCTATTTTATGTCATGTTCAAATTAAATATAAAATATAAGTGATGAAATATTTGGCTTAGGTGACAAGTTATAATGTAGGAAGAGTATGAAGTGCTCGTTAAAGAAAGCTATGGAGGTTGCAAACACTTTTACATCATATGACAATATTTTTAAAATCAGTAATATTCTAAATAATATTAATTGTTTTTAAATCATTTAAAAAAAACACTTATACAGTACAGTGGAGTCCCGCTAATCCGAACACGTTAATCCGAACGTCGGTTAATCCGAACGTCGGTTAATCCGAACGTCGGTTAATCCGAACGTCGGTTAATCCGAACGTCGGTTAATCCGAACGTCGGTTAATCCGAACGTCGGTTAATCCGAACGTCGGTTAATCCGAACGTCGGTTAATCCGAACGTCGGTTAATCCGAACGTCGGTTAATCCGAACAGGTCCAGGAGGAATTATTTATAACGATAATGAACAGTTATAGGAACTAATTACATAAAAAATGAAAATGGGTGCATCATTTCGTACATAAACAAAGAAAACTTTAATTAAATAGACATAAAGTATTTTATTAAGACAAATTGTGTACGGTACAGTACATAAATAATGAAGTTAAATACAGTACCAAATTGAAACTTATAGGTTAAGTATGAGTTAAATTACTGTATTAAGAAGTGAAATCAAACAAAAATTGGACGTACAGTACTGATATTATTATTGAGTACAATATTAATTGTTAAAAGACATAAGTTCAGTTATTGTCTTCTGTCGCATTGAAGAGAGTTTATTGGATGACTCACATTGCTTAACAATAGAACTCTCACACTAAATACGGTAAATGTGCTTAGTATTCGCAAACACGTTTATTTGTCAAGAAATACAATGCAACAGTCAGAAAACATGTTTTAATAAACAATGTTGATAATTCTATAACAAAATTGACCAATTCTCAAGTTTAAAACCGTATTTTTCTGTAATTCTGGCTAATCCGAACAATCACATAATCCGAATAGGGCTCGGTCCCAATTAGGTCGGATTAACGGGACTCTACTGTATTTTACTGTCTTTTCTTGTTATTGTAACAGATCAATATCTGTCAAATTCAAATTTCAAATAGTCTACATCTCGATAAGCGGACTTGTTGCGTACCACAAACAGCTGATAAAACAAGTCAGATGTTATGACTTTATCACATGTAAATATAAAATAATTAATAAAGTAAAAGATAAGTCAACTTTATGCAGGAATAAATTCCAGTTATCTAATTACAATAATCAGTAAAGAAATTAAAAATATATTAATGATATTAATTAACATAAAGTAAAACATATTAGTTTGGGTTGGAGGCTGAAAAGAGACTTCCGGTCTATAGACCAGGCAGCTGTAACACATTTCTCAGCCTTCTTCTTGCCTCATCTGCTGATGGGAGAGGACATGTGTTGATGGTCCTCGTGATAGAAGAAAGCACATGTTCTCATAAAATGTTATTTTGATTATATTTAGTCACATGTTAAAGCAAATCAGATTGGTAAGTGGAGTTATGTTGAAGTACAGAATATAAAGTTATATGAGTGAGACATGGGAGAACTTATTATCCTGGATATAATATCATAAGTGGGTACAGTGTTTTTAATGACTGGACCTCATTGGAATTGGTTTGCAATCATGTTATTCATTCATCTCATATAAAATTCTACAAAAAATACAAACAATATAATGCAGTGAACACAAATTATAAATAAAACTAAATTACATTAGTTTTCAACACATTATAGTGACCACGTGCTCCGGTTAACATATCCTCACTTTGAACTGGATCCACGTCATATAACTTAATTAAAAACCTTCATTTTTACCTAAATCAGCCTCCATTTGATTATTGCCACAATAGAATCAACCTACCTTTGGGATTTTATTATATGGCACCACCAACCTTGGGTAATATACCTAATACTTCAACTGCCTCAAACGACACAACAACGTTGGACAATTAATTGACCTCACATACTATGATCTTCATCGCATAGTTCAAACTCAAAGACTTAAAATGAATGTTAAGTTTAGCTCCATTTTACCTTCTGCTCAGTGTAGTGCCTGATATCTGGCACAATTACAGACTTAACTCTTGGAATCAGAGTTCACATCCATCTGAAGGGATTCAGCTAGACCGAAACAGTAGAGTGCTTTGCCATTACTACTTAGCAATTGCCATGATTTTCTGTACTCTTGGCAATAGAATGAGTTTTTTATTGTTTTTGTATTGCATTGTTTGGACATTAGAGACATCCAGGTTTAAAAAAAGCTCTATCTAGTTTACCCAGCAGAAATCCAGTCTAATCTAGATAAGGAAGTATATCCATTGTTTCATGGTAGTGCACTACAATGTTTTAGACATGATCCCAAAGAACATCGGTGGGTGAATAAACTCAACACCCACAGTGTGTATGTGTAAAAACTCAAAGATTTACAACAACAAAAGTTTAAATATGATATTTAGGTTGGGAAACAAACAAAATACAACAGTTAAAAAGTATATAAATGTAGAATTGTCTCAATTATGAAATATAAAAATGTTGAATTAATAAAAAGAAATATAAATTTGATTTAAATACATTAAAAAGATTTATAAAGGGACAAATATTGTAAATTACAAGCAATATTATGTGTAGAATATTTCATTCCACAATAGAGACAGCTCACTTAAATCCTATCTTCTATAAGTTGAATACTTTCAATTAGTTTTACTCTAACAATATTTTAGGTCAGATATAATATGTTAAAGTTTGTACAATATTTGTAAGATTGTATAGTGGTCAATTTTTGTTAACAATGTCAGGTGTTACGAGTAGAACCTAAGTACTGTATACTTCTCTGTTGTTCAAGTTTAATTTTAATAATGCAATTTCCTTACTTGATACATTAAATTTATCCACAAATTTTCCACTTATTTAATCAATTGAATATTTTTTAAACTTGTATGTAGTTTATTCATGTGTTTCTTCAAGGAATTGTTTCGTTAAATTTCACTCCTAGAAACTTGTAATATATGGAAGTTTTCTGTTAATTTACGACCTGATTTGATCTTCTATAGAAAATATTTTTGTTTGGTCTTGTTACTTAAAAATTACCATGTTAATGTTAGGTAACACTAACCGCATGTAGCTAGGAGATTTCAGAAGTACTTTGTGGCGAGTTAGTAACACTTTAAAATGTAATTATTGTAAAAAATTCTATCCAAAACCTGTTAGTAATGTAGCAGAACAAAGACTTTGAAGTTAGTTCCAGATCTTTGAAGATAGGACTTTTGGGTCTATGCACAGGATTGACTGCTAAATGTAATTAACAGTAAAATACTAATAAGTTGATTTATGTTATTATCATAATGATCTTGACCTCTACCAGAAATCTAGAAGGGCTAGCTGCCAGTCCTTGTTTCCTGGGAAGGGAAATTGATCTCTAAAGTCAGTCTGTATCATTCAGACAAAATTGGTTTTTGAAAACGCTGGTAGTTGGATAACATAAAGTTACCTTCTGTTTTAGGGATCCAAACCACGAGGGGCTGGGAGTAGTTTGGAAAAAGGACTCAGTTGACAATCCTTGTTTCCTAGAAATGGGAACCTCCTGGAGTCTGAAATCAGGCATCCCTCAACCAGACAGGATTGAATTTTGGAAGAGGATGGACAGCAAAATATTGTAAAGCTTAATATATTTATTAAAAAAACTGTATAAAAAAATACAAACCTGTAACATTATCCAGTTAATCACAGTGCATTTTTCCTTCCACTGAGCGCATTTTAATAAAATGAAATAAAAGAGTTTTTGTACCAAATTCAAATAATACAAGATGTTTTTTATTTGTCCATTTAATCTAAAACTGATGTGGTATGATAATAATAATAATAATGCATTGAAAGGTAATTAATTATTAATTACACTAAAATGGAATAATCTGTTGGACTTACTGAATATAGAGAGTTTCAAATCATCCTTAAGTAAATACAGAAAGAAAAGTATTAATGTTTATAGTTTATATCATGGTGAATTTATACGAGTAACTTTGTGTGTGTGTGTGTGTGTGTGTGTGTGTGTGTGTGTGTGTGTGTGTGTGTGTGTGTGTGTGTGTGTGTGTGTGTGTGTGTGTGTGTGTGTTGCAAAGACCTCACTCACCACTAATTGTCCAACTTACCAATAGAAGGTTTAAAATTTGACACAGATATGCCTCATAACTTAAATATAAAAACTTAACGAGGTTGGAGTGAAAGAGCAACCCCTAGAAGAACTTTATCAATTACCCACTGTCTATGACAGCTGACACCCTATCTAACTAAATGGAACAGAAAACCTGTATATGATGAACTGAGTTTGAGATTTGGATTTCTTATCTTTGGTGAAAAAGAACTGGACAAAGACATTAATTGCTCACTCTAAAAAATGTTGGAGTTTTTATAACAGAGATGTAAATGGTACAAAGTTCTTTTTTACTTTTCCAGAATAAAAATGTACTTTTTACTTGCCAGCATGCATACTTACAACTTAAATATATTAGTTTGTTTATTTTTGTAAAATGTTCTTATTTATTATAATATTATAAACTAGCCATATTACAGTGTTGGTGAACTAAAATACATTACAAACATTGATAAATAATAACAAAGATAACACGAATAAATTGGTTTCAACTTATAATATTGTTTATATCTACTACGTTTTTAATACAACTTTTTGTATGAAACAAACAAGAAGGAGCAGCAGATAGATGCTAACCTCTGGACACATTATCAGGTATTAAAGTAGGTGAAGAATCTAACAATTTATCTATGGTCAATGAATACCAAACTGAGTTAATAAACAACTCAATATCAACTATGATCCAGGAAGGATGAAAACTATAGACACAGTTATTGTATTAGATTAGATGACAATCTCTCTTGGAACTCACACATTGATGGTCTTTGCAGCAAGCTCAACTCTAGTATCTTTGCCCTCAAAAGAATAAAAAGTACTTGTAACAATGATACTACCAGGACAGCATACTTCTCTCTTTTTGAATCTCATCTGAGGTACGGACTACTCGTGTGGGGCAACTCCTCAGTAAGAAACAGGGAGCGGGTTCTGGTTCTACAAAAGAAAGCAATTCGAATTCTTGCGGGACTGACTCCTCAAGACTCATGCCGTCAGACATTTGGAGAACTAGCGATCTTGACAGCTGTCTCACTCTACATCTGCGAGACCATCTGCTTCACAATAGCTCAGAAACCTGACCAGCTAGGTGACACACACAGCTATGACACCAGAAACGCCTATGACTATGCCCTCCCCACACACCACCTGACCCTATTTGAAAAGAAACCTACATACATGGGGAGAAAACTTTTCAATCAACTTCCAGAGGACCTCAAGAGACGCAGAGATGAGAAGTACTTCAAGACAGCACTCAAGGCCTGGCTGCTGCAGAAACCATATTACACCCTAGAAGAATTTTTAAATACCTGATTGTACAACTAAATTATATTGACACAATTCTGTACTCCATGTATACGAATAAAGATTTCTGTATTCTGTATGCTAATGGGGAAGTTTAGCAATTATGTCATGGCCTGGTATCTAGCATGCTTGAGAGACCAACAATAAGACTACAGTTCAGGAAGAATAAAGCTCTATTATGGGTATGCCAGTGGAGGGAGCGATTCAGTAGTTCACCAATGGTGTGATAGATCACAATCTCAACAGTCAGCCATGGCGTGTAAACTGACTTCTACGTAACTTAAATTAAATTGGCCTTCAATTATATTTCACAATGCCCTCAATCTGTTAGTAAGCACTTTGGTGTGAACTGAACACCATATATCATCCTGTTGGCACTGCTCCTTCTGAATAGTCAAGTAGTAATCAACAGTTTTTGCAGTATACAACTGAGTAAGTTAAGTAACTACATCCTTTTGTTTCGTCAAATAATTTTAGACATAAATAATTCAAATAGGTATTTTGTCTGTTCTCATCTATTAATTACAAATATATTAATAAATAGATCATTTGTCCTAACTAATAAAGATTGATGAAATACAAACTGCAGCTGTATACAATATATATGTTTTTATGTAAAATAGAAATATACGTTGTTGAAAATCTTGAATGTTTAAAAATTGATATGAAATTTAAAAAAATCACACATCTGTTGTAATGTTTTGAATATATAGCTTACCTATAATTAAGAATAAAATATTTGTTGTCCTAAGGGCCACAACTGAAACAACTTAATAAAATAATTTATAAAAAATAATGTATTGAGGGAAAAATCAATTTTGTTCACTATAATTAGTGTAAATGACAACCTACCTGTGTCAAATGAAATGATAAATCTATAGAAACTTTTACTGTAATGTATTTTTACTTAAATCCAATGTTGCTATACCTTATACCGACCGGTATGTAGAACCAAAATATATGTAACTTGTGTGTACTTTGTTCATTTTTGAATAAACTATGTTTAAATTTGAATTTAGACTTGATTACATAGATGACAAGGATATGAATAATGGTGAAGAAGCTGTTTTGTTCAGTATAATACTGGATAATTACATTCTTTTATCCATTCCTTGAAGTTTTGGTTCACATTCTACAAAAATCTAGAACTTTGTGTCAGTAATACATTCAATTAAAAAGACAAGTCCATCTGCCTACCTCTCAACTGAATATGAGTTGATGGGTTAACACACCCCAAACTGAAAGTCTGAATTTGCTGTTGTATGATCTCAATAATTATCTTGCCGATTTCACAAAAAACTATCAAACAATTTTTTTTCACTGTTATGCTGCCAAGTTGTTTTAAATCAATAAATATTTTATTTTATTGCGTTCATTTGTAATGGACATTAAAAATACTACTAACTCGAAATTTGTTTGAGTTAACTTCTCTGACAAACAAACTTTTAAAGTTGATATTTGAATCAATAGTGCTACAAGTTCTTATTTTAATTTCATCAAACACAGATGAACGTGATGAGACCTCTTTGTAAAGATATTCTGAAGAAATGCTTATTTAAGAGCATTTTAATGACTTTGAAGTTACTAAATTTAATTAAGATGTTTCATCTAAAGAGTTACATTATAAAATGAATGTTCAGTTTATTTTAGAGCAACTTCTGCCACAAACAACTGATATAAGATAAAAAGTTCTTATATAGGTTTAAGATTATTAGTTCGACATTGTGTATTTAGTACATTGTTTAGTTTTAGAACAAATAAACATGGAGGAAGAGACAGTTGTGATACAAACCAAACTGGGTCAGCTGAGAGGTCTGGTTAAACATTCTGTTCTCAATGACAAGACTTACTATGCCTTCCTGGGTATACCGTTTGGCAAACCTCCTCTTGGGGACCTCAGGTTTAAGGTAACTGTTTGTACTTATTACTAATGTGAAGTACAGAGTGTAGTGTCTACAGTGTACAAAGTACACTACACTATCATGATTACGGTAACAGTCACAACTTTATACTTGAGTGACAAATAAATTGGTGAGTAATGAAATAAATTGGGTATTTATTTTTGTAGCGTGCAGTTTTCCAGAAGATTCACAGTATAATTACAGCAAATAAACAATATCATAATAAATTACAATCAGCTAATTAATAATTAAACCCCTACACAAAGAACCACTTTATAATGAGCGTTAGCAAAGTCTATCACTCGTGGGGCTGGAAAAATTTCTTTTCTGTCTGTCCACACAGTATCTCAAAAATAAACTGTCTTAAAAACTTAAAATTTTGTATGAAGCTTCATTTTATATGAGGGACAAATTTTGACGATGGTGCATGTCACAAAATGGGATTTAGCTGAGTGTTGGAAAATATTTTTACATGTGTCTTATAGGTAATAATGATGACAACAAAAAATTAACATAATAAATACCTATATTTGTAAACAAACAAAGTACATTCATAAGAGATTTTAATATATGACATATCAACACATCTAGCCTAATTAATCCCAACATGTAAAACTTTACTTTATGGTGATTTGGTGTACAAATTTGATACGAAACATAATTTAATAAATAAAAATTTGAATGTATCATGTGGCAAGATATCTCGATATAGATTTTACCTGTAGACTTGAAAGTTTTACATGAAACTTAATTTCTACATAGACAGGAATGAGTTCTATGAATTTGGCTGAGCATTGTTGAAGCCTTTGTCACTCAGGAGAATGACACATTTTCTCTCTCCTATTTGTTGGGGGATGTACAAAGTTCTTTTCCATATGATTTGTCTGTCATTCTATTTCTCAGTAATAAAATAAGCTATTGAAATTTTGCATTAAACCTCAGCAAAGGCTACACATGTTGTGGTCTACTTCATTGAACTAATTGTTTGAATCCACTTTTTTATGTTGAGGCGTGGCACAAATCCTAGCATCCCTATTTTGGCTTAAATCTGCCGCTCATGTGAAGCTAGTGGTGTGTATCTAGTGCAGATTTGCCTGACAAGATTTCTTGGCAAAATGTGATAATTTATAATGTTTTCTTGCTGGCAGGACAAGAAAGAACCATTCAAAAAGCTTGATTTAGTTGATTGTAGAGATAGCACAAAAATGAGACTCATCAAAGAACAATCAGTGTCTTTCTTGATATCTCAAAAGCATTTTGATACTGTTAATGCTTGGTATATTGCTGCACAAGCTGGAAGGCTGTGGTGTACAGGGATAGCACACCAGTGGCTCCACACATAACTTACTTGAGCAGCAGAAGTCAGTGTGTTCAGGTCCAGAATGCAGTCAGTATCAAGTAATATTAGAGAATACCAAGGAGTCCCACAGGGATCTATTTTGGATCCTGTCCTTTTCTTCATTTATGTGAACATCATCCATGCATCAGCCTCTTATAAGAAAATCATTCAATACGCAGATGACACAACCCTCTATTTCCAGGCCAAATCTTTTACTTGTTTGTAAATTCAAACCTTCTTTGATTTCAATTCCTACATTCAAAATTTCCTGGTAAATAATCTCAAAATTAATCATTAAAAAACAAATTACATCAACTTCTTTTTACGTGGGATGAATATTTATGAAAGCCCAACAGTAATGGTGGATAACATTCTTCTGGAGGAAAATGATTCTGCTAAATTTCTAGGAATACACCTAAATAAAGGAAAGTTCACATTAAAAATATATATTTTAAATTGGCATCTAGAATTTTTGTCCATTAAAATTTATCAAAGGCTTGTACATCTAATATTTTAATGATGGCTTACTACGGATTAATATTTCCATACCTGCCTTTCAGAATTTCTCTATGGGGCAGTTGTACAATATCAAACTTGGAAAGAGTATTAAGACTGCAAAAGAAAGCTGTTTGAATCATTGCAAAATTAAACAACAGAGAGTTGTGTTGAAGTGCCTTTAGGGAGCTCAACTTGCTAACTCTACCCAGCTTATACATTTTAGAGACTCCATTTTACTTTTTATTTAAGTGTAAATTGAAACAGGGCAATGATATACACAGACATGAGACATGAGCTAGGGAGCGCTTTCGAACCCGACAGCATAGAATAGCAGCATTTTAACGCCTCCCTTCTCAAGCTGGGATAAAACTCATTAAAAAGCTCCCTGAAACACTAAATTTAGAAACAAAACAAAAAAATAAAATCCAATTAAAACAATACCTTGTGTTTTTTACTCGGTTGGTGAGTTTATGGAGCACACTCAGGATTGATATCCATAGTAATGTTGCAAACCTGGGGGTTGATCCCACGAATTTTGTCTGTTTGTATGTGCATGAATGTGTGCCTGTATGTACGGAAAGACTAGAGAATGGATTTAGTTTTTAAGATAAATTCTGTGAAAAACTGCTATTATTATTGACCATCGCAATACAATGTAATATATATTGTTAACGCAATAAATATATTCTATTCTATTCTATCTATGTCTAGATGTGTTCTTTAGTGTTTTGTGTTTGATGTATAGTAGAAAGTTTGTTGGGGGTATGTGTTGTCATTTATTTAATTGTGATTCAAACTACATAGACTGTGTGAATATTGAGTGTGGCTCCAGTTCACCTTCCTCTTAGTGCAGAATCTAGAATCTGACACTGTCACATACTAGAAGGAGGTTTTCACATAATAAAGCTATGGTAGGAACGTAGATGCTGCACTAAGAGTAAGGTGAACTGGAGCTAAACTCAATCAACCTTTTCCATCATGGCTATATGTATGTAGACTGTGTACCCAGCAGGGATCACTTCTGGCTGGTTTATACCTACCAGTTGAACCCACCACTGGGCACAGCAAAAACCGATGGTGTTGTGTCCAGTAGCGGCACATCACTAACCACAAATGTTGAGATTCTGGGGTTCATGGGCAATTCGATAGGTCTAGTCTACTGTGGGAGATGACTGTTGGAGTTGGTGGGGTTTGTTCCCTAACCTCAGAGGTTCTTGTTAACCTCAACAAGGGTGTGCCACCCCCTGACTACTTTGACTGGAGAGGCTGGTTCAGAGCTGGCCTCCCCTTCTTCCGGGGAGACATGACTTTGAGATTAGTGCCCTAATTCTTCCTCATGGATCTCGATAGGAGGTGGCCCCTACTCCCTAACCTTACCTATCTTGAATATCCTGTCACTCTGGAAGCAGCGCAAAGGTTCTTAAAGGACTAAGTGCAATTTATAAGCTTCTTGTCCTAAGAGAACATGAAAAAAAATGTAAACTGTGTTCACAGTAATTGCAAAGCCAAGCTTGGAGAAGGCCGTGTCAAGTCAGCATCAAATACAAAAACAATAACAACTTCTTGTTTTCATTTTTAATACCAGTTGCTAATTTGCCTATCTTTTTACTTTTATTTATTTTTGAACATAATTTAAATTTTAAATTAGTATTATTTACAGTAAAAGTACAATTTGTATTCACGGTCTTGAATCATCTCACAGGCACCTGAACCTTACGGAGGATGGGAAGGCATGAGGGATGCTCTCACAGATGGCAACGATCCCAAACAACCAGTCTTCATGAACATCACTTGTCAATCAACTCCAGACCATGAAACTATTGGCAGTGAAGACTGTCTTTATCTCAATGTTTACACAACTGAGGTGATTAAAATACCCGATTGTACTTTCAGTAAGTTATGTTAATATAACAAGTGTAAAAGTACTTAAAGATTTGCAGGAACTGATTTTTTCAATGTTTAACCAAGGTTGATCCAATTCTTTATTATTGAGGCTGATATAAATTTCTTATCATGATATCTTATTAATAATATTATTAATTGTTAAATTTATGTTAAACACCACTGAATGATGATCTAGTTAATTAATTAAAGTAATTGAAAATATAACAGGATTTCGGACATTTGTCATAAAAATCCTCTTATCCTTAAATAAAGAATTAAGGTAATTGTTACAGGAGTGTGAGACCGACTTAATACAAAGCATGTTCTACCAAACATTGATTTTCTTCCTTTTTACCTTAAACTCTATACATTTTATTTTACCTTTATTGTTTAAACTTTCCAAAACAACATTGTGTTGAAATTATAGTAGACATAATAAGATATTATCTGCAATATATTGTAAATTGAAACTTTATATTTTGGCACAGTTTATTTTAAAAATATATTTTTATTATAACTTTTTTGATGGCAACAATGGGTTCCAATATGATATTTTGTTAGAATATTAAATGCAACAAACAAGTTAATAAAAATAAATAAAATTTGTTGTGTCAAACGTATTTACGTTTAAACGTATGTAGATAACACATTTAACGATGATGTTATGCACTACATCATTCTCAGCTTTCATTCTCTTAATAAATTACTGTTTGACCAATCTACATGTTACCACTTAAAAACGTTTTGCATTACTCTCTCCAACGTGAGCTGGTCTGAATGATACTTAAAACTAGAAAGTCAAAACTTACATAGTACAGTTTTATTTGATTTATTACAAACTGAGGACTTTCCAAACATGTTCAAATTTTCTGTTCTACTTATTAAAAAACAATTTAAATTTGTATTTTTTAGGTATTTTCCATTTTATAATTTAAAGACCAGAATGGTGGCATGGATAAATGATGAATTTATGATTACATAATCTGTTTTAGCATCCAGACAAAAGTACAGAAAATAAACCAGTGTTGTTCTCCATTCCCGGTGGTGGTTTCTTATGTTGGTCAGGAAGTTCGACTAAAACAGGTGTTGAGAATTTCATGAATGGTGATGTAGTTGTTGTCTCTTTTAACTACAGAGTTGGAGCTTTTGGTGAGTTACTATTTCAGGATAAAATATTTTAAGTATCTATTCCCTCTAAAATCTTTACTGAATTTAAGCTTTCCAAATAGGCATATAGAATACTGTATTTCAGTGATTCTCAAAGTGAAATACTGTCAGAGACGCTGTCATTAATCGACAATGTACCCTTGTTAAACAAAGCAATCAGTCATAGGATAGATGGCGTGGCAGAGAATATTAACGACCAGCTGCTTTTACTTGTATTATAAAAGGTTAGGAGTTTGCAATGCGGTTGGGACAGACTAACAAAGACCCCCATTTGATAAGTTAAACAAATCAAGGAATCTACTACATGCTAAGATCCTGTTTGGTAATTTAGATAACTGTATGAGTTTCCTCAACATTGACTAACAATAAAGTGTTGGAGTATGTACTGACAGTGGCAGTTTAATGGTGGGTCAATAAAAGAAACTTCAAGCTCTCCTCGGGCAGAAGCGACCAGTGTGGTTTGGACCCATTGTATGATAAGTAGAGAAGCATTTGATGTTGAAGATCTCAGTAAAAAGCAGCACTATGGACTTAAGATTGTGTGCAATAAAGTATATTAAAACACTCCTAAAATGGCAAGATCTATTGAATAAATGTGCCAAGACATGAGATTTTACCACTTGTGTGTCTTATTGTACAGTAATTCCCATTGG
The DNA here is from genome assembly GCF_021130785.1 of Homalodisca vitripennis. Classification (NCBI taxonomy): domain Eukaryota; kingdom Metazoa; phylum Arthropoda; class Insecta; order Hemiptera; family Cicadellidae; genus Homalodisca; species Homalodisca vitripennis. Next base: position 158,155,404 of record NC_060212.1, read on the forward strand.
TTGTCTCTTGGCAACTTCCTTTCTAGGGTGTCTGAGCTGACACACGAAATATATACTTACAAGAAGAATGAAATCCATGCCAGTTCCAACAAATTTAGTGATAAGCTTTCTGTCAGTTATAGCTTTTCTTACTGATTTGTTTAAGTAGAGCATGTTAACACAAATAATTTAAACATGTCAGACAACAAGGAAAGATTTAAAAAGTACACGATCTGTGGAATGCTGTCTTGGCTAAAGGTGATTAGATCAGATTTACCGCGTTGAAACAGCTTATTGAAGAAAATTATTTGAGTGTAAAGTTTACTCTAATGACGTGTTTTTGCATTATTTTTCCAAACTGAGGTTCTGTTTTGATTAATATCTCCCTATTAACGATGTCAACTCAATAATGTGTGTATCAAATCCATGTTAAGAAGAAATAATACCCCCTGCGTCTAAACGTTCCAGAGATTGAAACAACTCATTGATATCCAAACAGATACTTAGTTAAAGTCTGGATTCAAAATTAACTTCTTCCTAGAGTTTTGTTTTAAAGTCGAAAAACAATATTCGCAAATTGCCAGGAAAGCATACTGTATGTTGGTAGTGTGGAGATAGTCAAATAAAGTAAGATATTCAAAAGTGATAATATAATTAATGATTTTACTAAAATAAGTTAAATTAATGAAGTAATGAAGTTCAGGTTTGTCACAATTATTTAGAAGACTGAATTATGCTTCAGTATTAATTATAACTTGGATTAAGCACTTCTTTGAAGAATGTTATACTTGTATTAATAACATAAGTAAATTGATATCAATAAATGTTAGGTTTTAGACAAATTCAAAAGTCATAAAACAACTGTGGTGGATCAGTAAAATGTTTAAGAAAAACTCTGTCAACATGAACTGTGGTTTCAAGAATTTAAATTTATTAAAATTAAAATTATTTTAATCTATGTTAAAATAATTTTTATTTGTTTAAGGCATATATTTCAATTTTTTCAGGGTTTTTATCTTTGGAGAATGAAGAAGCCCCAGGCAATGCTGGACTCAAGGACCAGACCTTGGCCTTACAGTGGGTACATGACAACATTGACAGTTTTGGAGGTGATCCAAACAATGTCACCCTTATTGGAGTCAGTGCTGGAGGAGCCTCGGTACACTTTCAACTTTTGTGTCCTCAATCCAGAGGTAATTTTTAAAAAATGCAAAAAATTATTTGAGACATTTTGAATGAATAACACAATATGAATTTGTAAATGTTTCGGTTTATTTCAGGACTGTTCCATAAGGCTATTATACAATGTGGCTTTGCAAATAATCCATGGGCTAATCAAGAAGCTCCAAGGGAAACTGCTTTAGAACTGGCCAAAGCCTTGGGATGTACCTCTGAGGACTCTGATGAAGTACTTCAATTCCTCAAGTCTGCATCTGCCGATGATATAGTGGCTGGCACTCATAAGTTATGTATGGCTGAGGTATGAATACAAGTGTTTTCAGCAGTAATGTTGTGGTTTGAAACAACAAAATGTGTCATCTTAAACTCATATTTCTCATTTTATATTAACTCTTAATTAAATAAATGCTATAGGCCAATCGCTATTGTTCCGTTCAGCACATTCTTAGGCTGTTAAATAATACCTCTGAGAACCCTGATGCAGTACTTCACTTCCTCAAATCTGCATCTACTGATGACATAGTAGTGGAACTCATACGCTGTGTACATCTGAATTTTGACTTGCAACTTAAATATTTACAAAATATTTTACAGTTACATTAAACTAACATAACCATATTAAGATATTAAAAGTACTTGGTTTATGTTGCATATTAAAGGCATATTTTCGTAAATGTTATAAACACTCAAATAATATTAGTAGTTTAAATCAAAACCCAAATTACAGTATTATACAGTAGATATTCCCCACTTGTTAATTGGCGCAACATTGGACATATAATATTTGGAGAACTGGTATCTACCCTCTTCTCAGGTGCCAAATTTTAAAAAATAAGGTTTTTTAAGCCTCAGCTTAGCTATATCGGTTTTGATGTACACTGGTTTATTTTTCATAGTACACACACACTGTTTTGTGTCTATACATGATTGGCCCTCCCCGGCATTTGAACCCGTGATCTCTCAGTTAGAGAGCCGAGACTGTAACCATTAGTCTATGGTGGAGGACTAAAAATAAGGTTAAGAATGTGAACAAATAACGTATTTAAACAGATAACAATAAACATAGCAAAATCAAAGCTGACAACAAAAATTTTGTAAATCAGAACAATAAAGATACAAGTACCTGAAATCCAACACAAAAGTAGAAGCAAAGCAAAAAATCATGATATAAGATGTTGAATTGTTTATTTTTGCATACTTTGTCTTATCTTTTAGGATGTGACAACTGAAGAAAAGAGCAGATACAAGCTCTTGAAACATTGTGCTTCTGTTGTAACAAATAAAGATGGCAATTGTTCATGATCCAGTTGTTCTTTAAAATCATACATCATCAATAATGAACTTTGAACCAAGAATATCCACGTGTCCATAAAATAAAACATCAAAATATAACAGTATTATTATTTATTATTATTGTGTCCTTGTAAAGAATACAACTTACTCTTTGATAAAAAAACCAAAGCAAAGCGTATTGCAAGAGCTTGTCACTTTAATGATCCAGAAGCTCAAAGACTGAAGACCGAGTTTTTAGAAGCCTTAAATAGAGAAGAAACCACAGGTTGCGTAGCTGCTAAAACCCAAACAGCAGAAAAGAAAAAAAGTCTATGATATGAGACTGAAATATCTAAAAAGGCAAGCAATAGTAGACCGCATAAGCAACTCAGAAAACAGGTCAAAAGCAGTCTGGGACACAATTAATAATGAACGCCATAAGAAGAAACAGGACACTCCACTTGAATTGACAGTCAATGGCAACAAATTAAACAATCCATTCGAAATAGCTGAGCACCTAAATACTTATTTTACAACTATAGCTGAGATAACACTAAAAGAAGCAGATCAAACTTCAGATATCTCAAGGAAGCCTCAATGCACTACCGATGCACCTGAATTTGTTATTCATAGCACTACACAGGCAGAAGTTAAGAAAACCATCATGGCAATGAAATCAAAGCCATCAGCAGGCATAGATGATGTCTCATCTATCTTACTTAAGCACTATGTTGATGAAATTACACTGCCTCTGACTGATATTATGAACAAGTCTTTAGCTCAGGGTATTTTTCCAGCTGACCTCAAGATTGCCAAAATAATCCCTATTAAGAAACAACCACAAAGCACAGAAGCTGGCCCCTTTAGACCAATATCTCTTGTATCAACCATCTCCAAGATATTTGAAAAAATTGTTTTAACAAGATTAATAACCCACCTCATGGACAATAATTTGCTCAGTAAACATCAGCACGGATTTTTATCCTCTAAATCTACAACCACAGCTATCACTGACTTCTTTGAGAATGTAATTGACCAAATTGAAACTGGAAAAATACATACAACAGAGCAAGAGCTATCTACAACATATATATCTATGTTGTAGATAGCTTATATCTGCTATTTTCTTGGATCTAAGTAAAGCTTTTGACACACTGGGACATAATTTACTTCTTACTAAGCTGATGACTTTAGGAATCCAAGGCAATGCAATAAACTGGTTCAATAGTTATTTGAAGAACAGGACTCAACTAGTAGAGCTGAAATATACAGCTAATAACACAGTTTACCATGCTAGGTCAAAACCCCTCAATATAACAAGAGGGGTCCCTCAAGGCTCAGTACTGGGTCCAGTCTTGTATGTATTGGTAACAAATGACCTCCCAGATTACCTAAAGGAGCAAGCCCACACCACAATGTACGCTGATGACACAGCTCTTATACTTGCTGAAAAAGGCCCTAATGATTTAGATTGTCAGGCCTTCATTGCTTTCAATATGGCAAAACAATATTGTCAGGAGAACGATCTTGCACTAAATGACAGCAAAACTAAACAAATCCTGTTTACAAGAGCTGCAAACTTAACCGAGGGGTTGCCAATGGTGGAAGTAGAGGACGAGACCAAATACCTGGGAGTGATCATTGACCAACATCTGTCCTGGACCCCTCATGTGGACATGATGTGCAGGAAACTGAGTACTGCCCTGTATGTTGTAAAAAGAATAAGGTCTGTTGCAGATCTGTCAACGGCCAGGGTCGCGTATTTTGCCCTATTTGAGTCTGTGGTGAGGTATGGTTTGATAATATGGGGAGGGTCAAGTATAGGAAATATGACTAAAGTTCTAAAACTTCAAAAGAAAGCGGTAAGAATATTGGCAGGTCTAAATCATCTTGACTCGTGCAGAAGTGCTTTCAAAGACCTTGGAATTCAGACAGTGGTGGCTCTTTACATACAACAAACCATTCTACATGTATTTAACACTGATTACAATAGACTGGGCGAAATTCATTCATATGGAACCCGCAATGTGACAGCCTTCGTCTTGCAACCTCATCGACTCACCATGACTACCAAGAAGCCATCTTATGCAGGTGCAAAATTTTACAATCTCCTACCAAGACACCTCAAGAGCATAACAAGAGAGTCAGCGTTGAAGAGGAATCTCAGTGCATGGCTTGCTGACAGGATGTTTTACTCCATCGAGGAATTTTTAAACTGGACATGACATTTTTATCTTTATCCATGTTTTAAACTAGATAAAATTTTTACATACATACTGACACATATTCTGTACTTGATGTATATGAATAAAGTTCTCTTTGATTGATTGATTGATTGATTGACAAGATTGACTAAAATTATTTGGTCAATGAATGTTTTAAATTTTTTTATACCTAAAAAGCTTCAAATGACCTAAAAATTGCAACATTAGTCAAATAAAAAATAACAGCCAGTATAAATTCAAATTTATTAAAACTCCTTGCAAAATGTAGTTAAAAACCACCTATTTAAAAATGTATGGCGCAAACAACAACTTATTTTGGTTTTATTGTTAAATCTTATTTTCAGAGAAGGAAATAAAATTTCTTATTTGTAAAATGTTCTCCAAACAGAAGAGGAAGAAAATTCCGGACTTTGTATTTACACCCAGTGTAGAAGTCTCTGGAAGCAGAATCCTCCCTGCCTGATATTTCTGACAGTCTCATGGAAAGAGGGCAATTTACTCAAGTCCCTGTCATCCTTGGGTGTTCTGTCAGAGAAGGAACTGTGGCAACCGTATGTAAGTCTAATATTCATTTACTTACATTTTTTTTAAATTTTTTAATATTTTAGTTTGCCACAGTAAGTACATTGTCTGCAAAATTATAATGTTCACCAATGAAATAAAATATATCTTATTCATTGTGAAGTTTCTTCTACATTAGATAATAAAAATGTTTTCTTATTAGCTCTTTTCAGTATAGTTAGATTTAAACATGTAATGTATGGTTTTAAGAGCTTTAAGAGTTTTAAGTCATGCAGAGCAGAGTGGCGGATTTATCTTTTCTTTTTAATCCTGGAAATGATCAAGTATGCAGTCAAGGATTCTGCTGAACGTCCTAGGCAGAGCTCTATGAATTAATTGTTTATATATAGTTGAATATTATTTTATATTCTTTTTATTTATTATTGTTGGGTTATTGTTGCTGTCCTTCATTGGACGGTACTTACCAATTTGCTTTTATAATTGTTTCTACTTATTATTATTGTTATGTCATTTTATACGTCTCTTATGTGTAAATTTGTGTATGTTGTTAGAATGATAATTAATAAATAAAAGATTTACTATCATGATTGTGAAAGTTTATAACTCATATAATATTAATATATAGACAACCAAATCCTTTGAACTTTGAAAATGAATTTTATATTGGTGTGTCATATTGTAATCTCTAAATTAATCTATAAAAATATCTTAAACAATAAGCATTCTTGGATATCTTTGTGATTTTAAATTGAGCGATTATAAAATGCCTTGAAATGTGCGTAGGCGTTTGTTACGATCCAGTCGCCACGGTGGCTGTGCGATTTTGCTACGTTCGTCGTCCCTCGTTTGGTGTGCCAATTTGCTCACGATCAGTTTTCTAAGTGTGCTGCCCCTCGTTGGTTGTGCGACTTGCTTACGATCAGTTTTTTAAACCGCTTTTTAACATGTGTTGTAATCCCCTGTTGGCTGACTCATATTGTTCCAAGTCGGTATTTAAATAACGATCAAACTTCAATGTCTGTGGTGTTGTTGGAAGTGTAGTTTGTATTAGTGAAAGTAGGCTACACGTTATATATCACTAGCACTGGGTCTATATTTATCTCAGGTTTTTTAAGTAGGTTGAATTATGGTTCAAACTTAATATTACTCTATTGAAAGTTCTGATCAATATGATTGTTTATATCATAATAAAGTTCACAAAATATTCACTGTTCTTATCAATCACTTTGAATCTAAAAAGTTTTGAAAGTAATATTCTTTAAGCTAAAGCTTAATTTCTTACTTACCACATTTCTTTGTAGATGGGATAGTCAATGAAAGACAAAGCAAATGACTTTGACATCAATTTATTTTATGTTATACTGTCTAATTCTACTCACTTTGCTTTGATATTTTGTTCACTAACACAACATCCCATCCCTGATTACAACTTCAATGCACTATTGTACAGTTTCATATTTCATCACTACTGTACCATGAGGATCTACATGAGTACACGACCTCGCTGCTTCAAGTTCAGAGAGAGAAGAAGGAATCTCCTCCCCTCTCACAATACTCATCCCCTCTCCCGTTCAAATCAGTGTCTTCACGATTGAATATAATTTGATTCTTTTCTTATAATTGTCGAAATTTATCACGTTCACTATAATTGATCAATTTAAGTCTTTCTATTTTCTTTTATTATTTTTCTATAGCTTTTCTATTTAAATTTTTTGCAACATGTGCTTTCTGATGTCATCAATACGCAAGTCATTTTATCCCACAATTGGCTTTTCTGCGTAATTTTATTTAGTACTTTTGTAAAACACGAATTTTGGTTATGTTTAACTCATTTTAATTAATTAAATTTGTTCCCGTATAAAGTTTAATGTATTTCTCCGTTATTAATTAAATAAATCTCAATTCCGATAACATGTGATTTACTGACGTCACAGTCTGCTAATTCCCCGCGAATAATTAAATGTCGTAATTTGACCTGTCACACATTCTTATTAATGCATAGGTGGTCACCATGAAAACATTTGACTCTTCGACTTCAGAGCCTCAACTATCCAGTGATTCAGAAGTAGTTCTGGAGATAGAGAGATTAGTATGGTCATCACTCATTTCAAGAATGCTTGAACTGCTACTGAGTCTGAAATGAGTTACCTACCATAACCTAGTTACACTGCTGGGAAACGTGTGTGAAGCCTGAATGACAGATAGTAGCACAGGTGATTAAGAGTTCTTTTTAACACTTTTAGCCTCAGATGTTTTGAAACTCTAAGTATAAATGTTGTTATCATGAATCTTCACAAGAGGCTGTTAGCGTTAATCACAAAAACTCTTATTAGATCAAAAACATAGTTTTAGTCTTAAACAAATTTAATGAAAAATGTGTGACTAAATTATTATATTTGTTTCAAGTTGATGGACTGAGCGATAAAAGATTTGAATTCATCAACAACAACCCGGAAGTGCTTGTACCATCATTTCTTGGTTTAAAAGAAGGAAGTGTTGAAAAGAAAGAGGCAGAAAATGAAATTTGGACATTTTACTTTAAAGGGAAACCTCTGTCTTGGGATACCATACATGAATATCTGGTGGTAAGTATAAATGCTCCCAGGAGGGTTTATTTTGGCTAATTTTTACCTATAAGTACATTATTACAGCAAAGCCCTGTGTCACTTATATCTGGAAACTCTAATCGATATTCACAAGTGACGTATCACAAACCACAAATATAGATATTAGGGATTTAACTATTACTCTATGAATATGTCTAGTTTACATCAGAAGATGACTGTTGGAGTGGGTGAGACTCCCTTAGTTTTTAATGCTTTTGTAAACCTAAACATGTAAGAGTAGAACCCCTCCTCCCCGCCCACTTTGACTGGAACAGTTAGCCTCCCCTTCGTCCTAGCTGACTCAATTGAGATAATGGAAGAACATTAATAATAAAAAGAACATTATTAAAATGTTATTAATAAAAAAATATATATAAAAACAGTATGTCATATCTCTGGTATTGGTTTTAAAGATTCATGTGAACAAAATTTCAAGAACTTCACGACAGCCCCTTATTTAGTTGTGTATAAATTGTTACTAAATCAAACAACTTAACATATCAAAACATCCACCCATATATAACAAGATATATTATATTTCTTCTACAGTGTTATAGTATTTGTTCTATATCTCTTCAGCCAAATAATGATATGCTGTTACTGATTAAATAATGAGTATATTTATAATAATTTTATATTTAATTATTAAATTAATCCCCAGTATTCTATAACTTCTAAACCACACTCTGTATTCCATCCATCATAACACAGTGATAAAGATGATCTACAAAGAAGTATGGAAAATCTATGAGTATGAAAATAAAGAAAATTTACGTCCAGCAATACTTAGCTTTGAGCTAGTCAGTGAAACAATCATACAGATTTCATTCTTCCCAGGAAATTAGACCATATTAAAATCTTTGACGTACTATTAAAGTAGCAATAGTGATTTTTAATTATATTTTACCTTAAAAATGAAACAACAAAAAATGAACAAATAAAATTGTGTATTAAATTTTATACTGAATTGTAACTTACTTGTTTTTGAGAAAACCTGTATAGAGTATAGGTTTAAAAAACAGTACAACAACTATACTAGTTTACCAGCAAACCAATAATACTTTCTTACAAATCTTGTAGAAAATATAATCCTGAACAAGATGACTAAATAATCCTGCAAGATTGTTTGCACTGATATGATTCAAATCCATAACAAAACATTGATTATATTGTAAAGTTTCTGTCCTTTTCAGTCAGACATAATTCAAGTTTTCCAAAGAAATGACAGAAAGCAGCCTATTTGAACATCAATATCCTGAAGCAAACTACTGTATTACCTCTCTGAAATGTAGATTATTCCTAAAAATAGTTTTGCATAATGGTGTTTGAACACCAGAAAGCAAGATTGTGACGTTCTATGCACTCTTCTTGAGAAAACCCGACTTTAAAATTGTAGAAAATCATATCCCAAAAATGTTTTTGATAAATCCTTCACTTAATGATTTTAACTTAATCATTTCCATATCAAATCAAATTTATTTATAACTGCTTGTCAATACGCAACTTATTCAAAAATTCTATTTCAATACATCTATCTATCACCATTGAGTAAGTCTGTTGGGCCACTTTGTTGGTCATTTAAATATGTCACTACTAAAGTATAAATACATGCTGTATAAGTACCATTATATTCTTATTAGTGAAATTGGTGAATTATCTTTGTCCGTGAAACCGTGAGTCAGAAGACGGGTAAAATCTTATAATTCTATGAGAGCTCGAGGATTACAGAACATAGTAGGAATTTTAGAAATATGTAAGATCTGACAAATTTAAGCTTAACATTACTATGGGGAATATATACTAAATTTTAATTCAATTCAATTTACAATCTTAATTCCACTATTGTAAGTAGTGTTAAGATTACTGGCTTATAACATTAGGGTTCATAATGCAACTGTTTATAATGGAAACATTACTTAAACATAGTTTCTTTGAAAGTGATTACCCACTGTTTTATGTGATCTATAAACCTGAGTGGTGGTTTATTCTCTTCCCTCCATGAATTTGTCACACATACATGTTATCTGTCAAATTGGATATGAAGATTGCCACTGTCCAGAATTGAGTTTAATTAAAGGGCAATGTATATTTTCCTTAAAACCATCAACACCTATGAACGTATTCAAATGTATAATTAAATTAATTTCATTAAAAAATGTCAACAAAATACTATCCCATATTATAATATTCGATAGAGTATGTAGTAAACTCTGGAAGTATTTCTTATTTTGTCAGTGCCAGAGTGACATTCAGTTCAATTTTGGAATGGAACGAACCAGAAGTTACCTGGTAGAGAAATCCACAGCTCCAGTCTACACGTATCTCTACACAGATCACTCGAGGTGCTTGTGTCAACTCCAGTATGTAGGGGAACTTTCAAAGCTCCTCTCCTCAGGTGACTGTAAATAATTACTTAATTAAATTAAGCAAATATCACAATTTTGTTTTTGCTTTAAAACTACAACAGCTTATTTGGTTTACGGCACCAATGCTGGGTTTAGATGGTATTATAATTAGGAATTACACTTTATCTTAAATTGTAATTCCACAACTTTGTTGTAAAATAGTAATAATAAAATAGGTATGATGTGGCTATGCATACTCACTACATTAAAAAAAAGAGAAGTAGTTAATGGAATGGGTTTCTAATCAAGTCTCTCCATGATTGATTAGTAAATATTGACTTTAGCTCCAGTTCGGCCTCCTCGTAGCGTATGACATACAATGATGTCACAGATTTGGAGCTAAACTCAACTTTCATACTCAATCAACTCTTCCTTCTATAGCTATGTTATAAGTAGAAAATTCTGCTGCTCCATTGTGCTTTTGGATTGTACCTAAAACGTAGTAGTGCACTCAATTGTGGAACTGATGGGACAATGAGAATACCTCTTTATTTAGACTACACTATATTTTGGAGTATTTGTGTCTTTGATGTCAAAACAATGTAAAAAAGTTATTTTAAACATCTTCGTTGATGACTTTTTTCTATCTCTTCAGACAAACATGACTCCAGATTCCAGGAGTCAATTCTGTGACAGCATCAGATATCAGATTCAGCACTAAGAGGAAGGTGAATTGGAACTAAACTCAACATTCACATGAAATAAACTCTTCCCTCCATATACATGTTATGTATTGTTTGATTTGTTTATTAGTAGTGACAAAAATGTCGGCATTCTCTTCAGCACAGTGTCCATTACAAATACCAGCTTGTTTACAATATGTTGCAAGTTAATTTCACTGTTTCAAGTTATGACTATTAGTAATAAACTTTAGAATATTCCAGATTATTTAGTAACAGATTTTATTCCCACAGTTTTGGACATCTCATAAGGTTTTAAAATGAATACCATACAAAGTTTTGAGCAATATAATGATTACAAATACATCGCAGTAATACCTGCAGACATGAAATAATTAAAGAAATGTTTACCTCAATCAAAATTGAACAGAAAATGGAAAGTCTCCACCAACCTGAGTTAGTAAAGTGATATTCAATATATTTAATTTTTTTTTAAATTTTTATTCTTCAGAGTATTAAAAACTACTTCATAGCAAGATTTTTCTATGACCAGCTTACACTTTTACATCCAAAGGGTTTTCACAGTGTACATCCTTGTATAGTGCATGCCAACAGAAAACACTGTCCTGATTGCATCGGTTTGGTTAAGTCCAAGCATACTTCATGGCAATCTCTTTACAAGGCATTGGAACACTCTCAAGAAGCTTAAGAGGTTACAGACAGATGTTATGTCTAGGGATTTGATGGAGAGTCTAAAGATCTAATCTAAAGATCTAAAGGTCACTCTGATACTTGGTCAATTTTCTTTTGTCTCACTTTGCCTTCTTCCACTCAGGCATATGACCTTCAGTCCTGTATCATCATCATCTACCTTTATCAAGCTGAAAAGTAATATAGTCATGTCCACTGCCATTATAAAAGTACAATGTCAACCCCCCCCCCGTTACTTGTTCCAACCATCCAAGATGGCGGACACTCAACAGTAACTGTGAAAGTGCTCCCATCAAAAGTGAAGTTTTTAGTGGTTTAAACCAACAAATAGCCTACTAACTACTCACCATTACAACATCAAGTAACTGTAAGTCTCTTCTAATTATAGACTTATAAGCTACACAACCAAAAGTAAAGAAACACTAGAAACACAATCAACACTACAAGCTAACCTACTTTCAAAGGCAGCAATATTTTACACATCACCATTATTACACAGAAGAAGAACTTGTATCTAACTCCAGAGTAAAATTTTCTATTTGGTGAAATATATGTCTTAAATGAACTTTATTATATCAAAAGAGATAGACACTGACCACCTGAAAGGCAATACAAGCTGTGACGTCACACTCACTGCCAGCTCACAGCTACTCAATACATTGCTTCCAACAAAACATTCCAGCTCACAGACAGACGGCCTGATGTATGTCACAATGGTGAAGCGTTGACCTTCCATACGCTAAACTGCTGACTCGCCACCCTGACCTCACACACTGGCTACTGCTTACAGTAATATTATAACAGCTGTCAATCTTCTGTTAACCTGATACCAGTAACAATAGTAAAGTAATTCTTTTGTCTACATTTTTATTTTTGCATTCATAGAATAATCCCCTTGAGAATAATATGTCATTAACTAAAAACCCTTGTGGTGTCTGTAGTATTGGGGTCAGATACTCAGGAAATTAAATGCACAGGCCTCTGTCAGCTTTGGTACCATGAGAAATGTATTAGTTTACCAAATAAACTTAATAAAATGTCTAGGTCGGATGTTAAGTCATGGATGTGTGAAAATTGCAAAACATCTAAAAAATCCATCCATCAAAGAAAACTCTTTTTTTATCCGAAAATAGCAATAAAATCTCAGACCTAGAGGGGATAAAGTCAAAATTACAGGTCCATGAAACTTTAGATGAATCTGACCTAGAAATCTCCTTAACTTTAGCAGCAGAAGCAGGAAATGCTCTACTACACGAGAATACTAAATTAGTTCATGAAGTCCAAGATTTACGTACGTGTAACTCCAAACATGAAGCCAACCTAGCTAGTATGGAAGCTTAAAGTAGAGGATCTTCTAGCTATATGAAGAACAGTACTTAAATAGAATCGAAGCTCTCCAAGGAAAATTGCAAGAGACACTTCTCCAATTGGAGAAAAGTAAACAACAGCAAGTTGAGGTGCAACAAATTTTCGAGGATCATGACCAAGCTCAGGGCCAACTGCTTATGCAATATCTAAATAAAATAAGCAATTTGGAAAAAGAAATGTCTAGATTAAGCAATGAAGCTCATCATAATCTACATGACAATGCTGATGAGAACAAAAAAACAAAAATGTTTCAAGTCTACTGAGACCCAGACCTATGACGGGACTTTTTGCACTTGACAAACACACCAATCGTCCTTGAATTAGCTCGGTTATGTAGAAGGCAAGATGAAGTGGAACTCAAGATTGACGGACTGTCAGCTCAACTCAATAACCCTAATCTTGAACCCAACAAAGACACAATAACATCATTTTCTAACCTTGCTAACTACAATCAGAAAACACAAACCAAAGGGACATAACATGAACACTAGCTACAGAAAACCTAAAAATAGTGGCAAGGGGGACAATGTTTTTAGTGTCTCTTTGCAAGTAGCAAAAAGTAAATCGTCAATCACTTCAGGGGATTCTAGCCAGTTGACAACCCCACAGGCTTCGGTATTGACGGAGGGAGTCAGTCAAACCCTGACCAAAACACTGTCCACAACATCTTTGACAGAGGACCCCAGCCAGTTGACAACCCCACAGGCTTCGGTATTGACGGAGGGAGTCAGTCAAACCCTGACCAAAAAAAACTGTCCCACAACATCTTTGACAGAGGACCCCAGCCAGTTTGACAACCCCACAGGCTTCGGTATTGACGGAGGGAGTCAGTCAAACCCTGACCAAAAAACTGTCCACAACATCTTTGACAGAGGACCCCAGCCAGTCGACAACCCCACAGGCTACACCTACTGCGTTTGCTCCAAGTAATGAAAAAGACGCCAGCATCATTGTAGGTGAGACAGATGTTCATTGTTTCAACTCTATAATTAAAACAAACAGACAAAATGATCATATTATCACATATCCTTTCAGCTGCAACCACCCTTAAATTCAAAGAAATTTTCAGAGGGCCAAACTGTAGATGACTTTTTCAATAAAAATTTAACTTTTTACAAAGAACACATGGCCAAAAACTATAACATGATACCAGCCCAAAATGTTCAAAAGAATTTTTTAGAAACAGTGACCAGGAAAAAAATCCAAATTGAAACAATTTCAAAAAACAAAAACCTTCATAAATTCTTTCCGGAAAACAAAGCAACTGGTTTAAAAAACCAACTAAGTGAACGTCCTCACAATACGAATCCCAAGAAAAATCAAAATAGAACACATGGAGGAAAAAATTGTCAAATGACAATTCTTCACCAGAATGTAGATTCATTATCAAACAAGGTAAATAGATAGATTGAGTCACATGCTTGAGAACACAAATCCTGGTCTGGTAATTCTTACTGAACACGGATTAAAAAATGAACGTCTTGAAAATACCAGAATCCCAAATTACGATCTCATTGCAGTTTTTCCAGGGACACACATAAGAAAGGAGGAGTTGCCATTTATAAGAACAATACATTTGGATATAAAATAGAACCAATCATTGCAAAACCATCAATAGAAATGGTGTGTGAAACGCAACTAGTTGCTATCTCAGAGGGACAGGAATGCACTTATGTTTTAGGAATCTACAGGCCACCTGGAGGAGATCTTGACGTAGCCCTTGACCATGTATCTGACATTTTGGACACTGTACCTGTATGGAAGTCACGTATTATAATCATGGGGGATATAAATATCGATTGTCTAAAACAAGATAGGGACAACGCAAAGCTAACTAATACTTTTGGCAGCATACAATATTCACCGTTTACACTCCCACCTACCAGAGAGACAAATACTACATCTTCATCCATAGACTGTGTATGTAGTAATTTCACTCCTCAAGAAATCAATGTCTCTACATTCACTACTGGGATATCAGATCATAAAGCACAGCTAAGCTCAATCTACACGTGTTCAGCTCCTCTGCCCATCGTAAAATTCAGAAAGAAGGCACTTAAACAAGAAAAATTTGGACCACCTAAAAGAAATTCTCCGCGATCAGGAATGGGATGAAATCATAAATACAGAAAATGTAAACACAGCGTACAAAAAACTTAATGGCATCCTCACCTCAGCAATGAACACAGCCTGCCCTTACAAAAAATCTAGATCCAAACAGAGGCATAACTTTAGAAGCATGTCAGACCCTGTTGCTAGCAGACTTAAAAAAGACACTTTCTTGAGGCTCTTGAGCAAGAAAAAATTAAGACCTGGGGTTGAGGCAAAAAGATTAAACAGCAGAAAGGAAAAAAAGCGTATGATTTGAGATTGAAATTTTGTAGAAGACAAGCAACTGCCGACTTTATTAACAATGCTGATAACAAGCCTAAAGCGATCTGGGACACATAAACAGTGAACGACAAAAAAAAATGCACGGAATCAGCAATTGAAACTGGAAGTTGACGGAAAGAAAACTCAGAATCCACTCCATATAGCAGAACACCTAAATACTTATTTCACAACTGTAGCGGAGAAGACACTGAAAGAAGCCGGTCAAAATCTTGACCTCACTGACAACCAAATAGACATAATCAACAATGTTTTCTGATTTTAAGTTTGAAATGACAAATCTAACCAAGGTTGAAAAAACTATTCTTTCACTGAAATCAAAACCCTCAGCTGGAAATTGACGATATATCATCCACTGTATTGAAATATATAGTCGAAGAAATCAGGCTTCCATTGACAAACATAATTAACAAGTCTCTTTTTACAAGGCATTTTTCCAGACGATCTTAAAGTAGCTAAGGTTATCCCGATAAATAAACAAAAGACATGCAAAGTTGCAAGTGATTATAGACCTATATCTTCTTATTCCTACGATTTTCTAAAATAATTGAAAAAAATTGTTTTAACAAGATTGATGAGACCACGTCTCTTCTAACAATCTCTTATCTGAACACCAACACAGCTTCCTACCATGGAAGAATCCACCACTACAGCCATCATAAGTTTTGTTGAAGGTGTAATAGACCAGTTGGAAGAAGGAAACTTGACCACAGCTTTGTTCTTAGATTTTTTCTAAAGCATTTGACAGTCTGGGGACATAACTTACTCATTAACAAGCTTAAGACATTGGGAATTCACAATACAGAAGAAAACTGGTTTTCAAGCTACTTGAAAAATAGAACTCAATTGGTTTGAGATCAAATATACAGTGAACAACACAACTTACCATGCAAGATCTGGTCAACTTCCTATCAGTATAGGGGTTCCTCAAGGATCCGTCCTTGGACCCAGTACTCTATATACTGTTCACTAAAGACTTACCCAATCATCTCAGTGAGTATGCAGACGATACTGCTTTGATGTTGGCAGAAAAGCAACCTGATAATTTAGACTGTAAGGCCTTCATTACTTTAAATGTAGCCAAACAATACTGTCATGTTAACAACTTGGCACTAAACGAAGGAAAAACAAAGCAAGTACTGTTTAGTAGAGCACAAAATGAAAATGTTGGACTCCCGATGTTAGAGGTGGAGAGGAAGAAACTAAGTACTTGAGAATTATTGTAGACAGTGCTCTATCTTGACACCTCAAGTTGATTTGGTCTGCAACAAATTGAGTACTGCCCTGTATGTGCTCAAAAGAGTTAGAGCTGTCACAGACCTCGCAACAGCTAAAGTTTGCTTATTTCTCACTATTTGAATCCCACATAAGATATGGACTGCTTGTTTGGGGTAGATCAACTGCAGGAAATCTGAATAGAGTCCTAATATTGCAGAAAAAGGCTGTGAGAGTGCTAGCAAGCTTGGGACCAAGAGACACTTGTAGAAGTGCCTTTAAAGACCTTGGTATCCAAACTGTTACTGACTTGTTTATCTTTCAGTCCATCATTCACATTCTCACAAGCAATTGCTGAAAGATTCATTGACATCCATACCCACAACACCAGAAACGCAGTAAATTTCAACCTTCAATCTCACAGACTTGCAATTTTTGCCAAAAAACCTTCCTATGCAGGAGCAAAATTTATCAATCTACTGCCAAGACATCTCAAAGAAGAGAAGAGGACTATTCCCATTCAGGACACGTCTCACCACCTGGCTGGCCCGACAAGACATTACTACTCCGTTGAGGAATTTTCAAATTGGAGAGATTTGACAACCTAATTATAATTACTTTTATGTATTGACACATATTCTGTACTCTACGTTCATGAATAAAGTTTGCTTTGTCTTTGACTTCGTTCTTGATCCAAATTTTTCAGTATATCTGTGGCCCTGCCAAGTAGGTCAGGGAATTAGTTTGAGTCTCCTCAGCACTGGAATGGTATCTTTGGAGCAGTCTGTGTGTCTTCTGGCTTATAACAATACACTAGGGTTCCCTTCTGAACATTTGGCTTGCCTCTGCTCTTCACTGTATTGTTGTCTGTTCTGTATTAGAATGTAATATTATGTTTTTCTTTACTCATTTACACGTTTTTTTATACTGAAAAAATGCTTTTAAAGGTGGTCTATGCGAAAACCAGTCTCAGGAGGAAGACAAGTCTAACAGGACCGGTCAGTGAGAAGCAGTTATGCAACAACTATATAGTTGACACTCATTATTGAACATGTTAAAGAAATACTCAGCTCTTCTCTCAATTTTCCACCAAAACCACTTGCATAATTTGACTTATCCTAGAATGCTTTAGGTAGACCTCAGAAGAAGAGCAGAGTTTATGGTCATGCCCACCATTCGCGGGGTATAATGCCATCATTTTGGACTGTATCTATTTTTTATGTGTTCACTTTCATACTGTTTTTTTAAGCAGGTTGTGCTCTATTAAGAACACCAGATTATGAAGCCTGGTTTTATTCATTCCTCAATTATAGGATGTATTCACCTTAAGGTTGGGTTGAAATAAATAGTATACAGCATGTCATAAAGAGGAAAAAAGAAGATTGGCAGGCTAGGCTTTCTTAAATAAAGAGGTTTTAGGTTTAGAAGGTCTTACTGCCCAGTGCACTAGATTAATATTTTTCCCATCAAGTGAACATTTTATCCTACATAATAATTACTATATGTCATAATCACAATTATGTGCACACATTTTCTTATCCGATCCAAAAAGTATTTATAGACTTCACTATTTATCTGATAGTACTCTCCTGTGTGATGTTTATTTGGGTTTGATATAGAAACATGTCATGGTGCAGACAGCTTGTTTACTATGGATTCTGGAGCCATCAAAACTCCAGACATTACTCCTGAAGGAAGAGAAGTCATTATGAAACATGTTAAAGCATGGACAAACTTTGCTACTTTTGGGTGAGTAAATAAAATAACAATAATTGCAATATATTTTAATTTTTAATTAGCAGTACCTACTATACTCATAAAAATGTAAAACGTATTTGCAACGCCACCACCTGTGGTTGGTTGCAGTTTGATCACATTTGTCATTATGGAATCATTAGTGGAGAGTTCCATAACTGTAAAACTCATGAGCCAGTGTTATTGCTTATGTTAATAAATTAAATAAGATTGCAATAAAATAACAATGAGTGAGTGTTCTGTTCAATAAATGTGTACTGTGGTTAACACTTTCACTTCGGCTGTATACTAAGGGATACAACTACAATCAATCTTATTCTGTGCCATAATTCGTCTGCAGCAGTCAACATGTACCAAATTGGACTGTTATTAAATCCAAGCAACATGTAACACAAATAAATGTAATGCATTTTAAAACAAAAACTAACAATAAGAATGTCTTGAAATGCAGTAAATTAAACCCAGTTGGTTCACATACGTTCATAGGAATGAAAATTTATAAAAACTCACACTACAGCTACACTGTAGCAGAATCTTAAAGGCGCTGGAGGCATTATTTAATGGGTAGATCATTCAAAGCACCTACTGATCAAAGGACTGTATCATTCATGTTTGGACAAAGACATGCAAGCAAAATAGAAATGATAAAATCATGTGATGGTGTTTGGACTTAGTCTTGTTTTAAGTTTGATATTGTCTATCACCCTGGGAAAAGTAATGCCCCATCTGATACTTTGTGAAGAAACTTACTGCACTCAGTGGAAAAGGTGAAATGAGTCATAAATGCCCTATGTGTTCAGAATTGAAACCAAGATTTTTCAAGCACTAAGGACAACTAATTAAGGCTAAATCACCCTTTGAAATATTGAATTTGGACATCAAGGGACTTTGCTGCTAGGATTTTCCTTCAATAGTATGTAAGTTATGTACTATAAAAACATTGTACGAGGAAATGTGTATTGATTACTCTGTTAAATTCACAGGGACATATTTTTTGACAGAAGAGAATAGCAAATACATTACACATTTATTCTTTTGTCTGTGAAAGTTTTACAGAAAAAAGGGTCATTATTGATAAAAAATATTTGGTAATAGGAGTTACTATTTTATCTTGTAATTATAGCCTCTTCTTCTCTAGCTAGCTTTCTCAGTGCTTTAATATTAAATAGCTATAACATAGGTAATGTATTTATTATAAAATTGCTATAATTTGTGATTGGATACAGGTTACACAGAGTAACAGGACTATAATTACTGACCTGGTAGGGTACAAAGCAGAGTGAAAAAATATATCCTTAATATCAATCCGATCATGAATATTCACCCTATCCCATTCATGGGAATAATATAATTAATATTTAATAGTGAAAAGTATATTCTGTTTTGTAAACTTACTGTAACTATTACAGTCCATTTAATTGTGTTAAATATTATGGTCATGGTTCATTTCATCAATCATGAAGTGAAGAACAAACTTATTCAGAATTCTGTGCTTGCATTGAGAAATAGTTCTGTATAGTTCATGAACTTATATAAGGAGACTCAGTGGGCTCAATCCCCTCCCAAAATTTTGAAAAATAATCATTAATATTCCATCCAATAGATTTTTTAAGATTGAATACGTTTATGAGGTCTAAAAGCTCAACAATTTCTCAGAATAACGTTTTAGAGCCTCTTTTATGTAGGGTAATCTGTATTTCCTAAATTACCATTATATCAGCCCTCATGAAATAATTTTTGTATATATGCTAGTGGTACCGTATAGTTGTTAATCGTGTTGAATGTTCCAATCATGTAGCTAGAACCATGAGCAACTAAGAACATTGTGGCATAAGTTGACAGTATATGCTCGTTTTCGAGACATAAATATTTCTGAATCTGACGTCAACCACATTCTCATAGTCAAAGCAAAAACATAAATAAATAAAACAGAGTTGACTACAAAAACAGTCGTTCCTTTTTTTGCTCATGGTGAAATAGTCTAATTTAAAAAATACTTTTTAAACTATGTAGATGTAAAAACCAACTGTATAAAGTACCTAATGTCAATGTTGCAGTGACCCTAATCATGAGCACTTGGGAACAGTGTGGGAGAAAGACTCTGTGGACAGCCCTTGTTTCCTGGAGATGGGAACCTCTTGGATTCTGAGGTCCGGTCTCACTCTTCCAGACAGGATTGGTTTCTGGAAGAGGCTTACAGGAAAATATTGTAAAGTGTGACTATGTTTAAAGAAGTCGTGGAAATGTTGAAGCCCTATTGCCAAATAGCCCTATTTACATCTCCTGATTTTGAAGAACATGACATTCTATACAACTCTGTACAAAATACAATGACTAAAACAAGACATTTTATTTGGTTCCATCTATACTCCTTCCTATTTGTACTCAATATAATATTAGAAATAAAAAAGTAATATTTATTATTGATCTCTAAAGGATTTCTTATTAAGTTTTAATATGTAACGCTGTTCACCAAATAATTGTCATATCCAGTAGCAGATTCATCAGGGGTCAACTTTGGATTTAGCGGTGAATGGCAATTGAACATGGCAAACCTTCGATCATCAGCTGCTACTACAATATGAAACAGGGCCAGAGCAACATGTAGTGTTAGGATGGTGTAGGTGACTTGTATCTATATTAGGCGCTTAACTGAATATATGGCAAATGTCACAGCTGCCTTTGAGGCTTGATAATGTCAGCAAATACATGAAATCTGCTTCATAATACCCTTGTACAAAACCATTATCCTACCACCTGCCTTTCATTGCCCATGGATCTTAGACTCGTCCATCCAAGTCAAGCTAGCCGCACCATTTCAAAACATATTGTAATCATTTGTTTAGCTATGTTCCGAATTTATTTGGTATTTATGTTCCATATATAACAAAAACAAAGTGCTTTGTTACCACTAACTTCACACAAGAACAACCCATTCACCAGAACAATGATTCACTAGTGATCATTTGTTTAGATTATAAAAAAATTGCTGGCATCGCTATTACTGGTGGCACCCATTCAGCAGTATACACCAAAAACTAGTAAAATAATTGGTTTAGTTACTTTTAGTGTTTGTATTGCATTCATGAGTGAAATAAAAAAATAAATTGGGCTCTGCTAGATACCTAGCAGCACTTGTTCACTCAATGATACTCATCTATTACTGGTAAAGATTACATACATGTCACATTGAAAACACATTTCAATTTTAAGAGCAATGCAATCCTCCAGTTCGTCCAGATCTTTAAGAGAAGTAATTATTAAATTAATAAAACCAATTAAAACAAATCAATTAACTAATTAAAAACTAATTACAATACAGGTAAAAGAATTACCCAAGAAAACATCAAAACTGGTCACAAAAATACATCATAAACTAGTTGAATTATCTGTTTGAGCTGTCGTCAATTATTTTGGGATGACATTGTTTTCATTCTCTACAACTCTACTTTCTCCCCCCCCCCACCCTCAGCAAGATTAGCCTAAATGCCTTCTTAGCTGTGTTAAACTGTATCTTGGTATGTGGGTTTCAAATACAACAATGGCCTAGTAGCAGCATGAAGTTAAATATATGTACCTCTGCAAATAGGTAAACTATTAAGCATTATGTTGGAGTTTATAATAGATTCTGTTGAAACTCTAGCCAATCATATAAAAAATTGGTGCTTTAATGTATATTAGCAAAATACAGGGTGAGGCAGACCACCCGTACAGTACGAGGTAGATTATTCGTAACAACTTAAACTCAACATACCTTTACATTTGAAAATTTTCCAAAAACCACCCCTACCCCCAAAAACTACCCTTTTGGGGAGTTTTAGAGATTTCAAAATAATTTCTCCAGATTCTTTGGGGTGGAAATAGGGGGGTTTAAGTTGTTACAAATAATCTACCTCGTTTGGTTAGGCCGCTATACGTACTGTACGGGTAGTCTGTCTGCCTCACCCTGTATTTAATCTCTTAGCACATCTTAAGGTTGTAATTTTGTTATTATAAATTAAATATACAAGGATAAAATGTAACATTTATATTGAGTATAAAAACATGAAACAGATTTATTAGTTCTGCTTGTTGTTTTTTCTTCATAGCATTTTCAATTGCTGTTGTATTTTTGTAGAAGTCCTTTCCAGAAATCCATTCTGTCTGTGAAAGCTGTCCCTTCCGAGAGTGTCCAGGTTGTTCCTATGTCCATGTAACAAGGATTCCTCAGGGAATCTTTTCTCCATTCCACTCCTAGGTCACTATGGTTTGGATTACTGTGAACACACATATTTGTCAACAAAATTCAAAATATAATTCTTTTCAAAATGGTTTATGCAATTTTTCAATAAAGAAAGGAAAATATTATTAAAAATTTCTGTGCTTTAAATAAAAATCCAAATCAAAATTAATAGATGGTTTATTATTAATCTTACTACCAGACCAAAACTAGAATGTTGTGAGTTGTTGTGTATGCGTGGTTACGAGATCGGAATAGATCACAACTCTATTACAAAATTAGGAGTGCAAAAACCATCAAATGTTTTGAAGAGATGGGCAGAGACCTTCCCAGAAGTGGAAAACCAAAGCCAGTTTCTAGCAATGAAATGTCAATTGTAAGAAATCCAAATATCACAACTTGTTCTGTTTGATAAATATTTCCCAAATGTCAGTATTAAAAGTTTTGCGCAATAACAAATATAAATCTTACAAAATTCAATAACTTTCTGAGGATGACTTTGATCGCTGAGTCCAATTTTGTGAGTTAATGATGAGGAATAATACAATAACATT
The DNA here is from genome assembly GCF_021130785.1 of Homalodisca vitripennis. Classification (NCBI taxonomy): domain Eukaryota; kingdom Metazoa; phylum Arthropoda; class Insecta; order Hemiptera; family Cicadellidae; genus Homalodisca; species Homalodisca vitripennis. The sequence continues at coordinate 158,178,425 of NC_060212.1, forward strand.
AAATAACATTCTTTTCACAGATGAAGCGTTATTTATGCTAAATGCCAATGTAAACCAAACCAACACAACTGTCAGTATTGGTCTGATGTTAACCCTCACTGGATGAGAGAAGATACGCTGTATCCAGAAAAATTCAAAGTTTAGCTGGGTATGAAGTCAATTTGTTGGACCCTTGTTTGTTGAAGGAAACATTATTTCTGCAATGTACCTGGAAATGTTTCAACAACAGTTTATTCCAGCTGCTTGGTTAGCAATAAATAACTTAGGTGTAGTCTGGTTCCAGCAAAATGGAGCACCTCCACACTACAGTCGGGTTGTCCGCACATATACCTTTCCCAATTGCTGGATAAGTAGTGCAGGTCACCTGTGTACCACCATTAGATTACTTTGTGTGGGCCCACCTTGAAGACAATTTGTATAAATCAAAACCACAGTTCATAAATAATTATTTCAGAAACCTAACTGTGCAAGAAATTCAGAGTTTTTCAGGAATTCAACCAACTTGCCACTTTAGGATTTTACAACAGGTTAGCAGCACACTGTCAGCCCATCAACATGGGGCAGTTTGAGCATCTGTTATGAAAACACTCAGGTTACTAAGCCGAACAAGTTTTGATTTTACTAACATTTCCATTTGTAAAACTTATTTGTTTCATTTTTAAAATTAAAAAAAAAACCATTCAAATGAGTGTAGATGTTATAACTTTATTACTTATTATTTAAAAAAATATTAGGCATATTTTAAATTTGATTTAGCCAAAATTTTGTACTGGCTTGAGATAGCGACCTCTAAACTATTTATTATAAACAATTATATTGCATCTCAAACGCTTTTCAAGATATTGAGTACATACAAATCCCTTGAGAATAAATTAATATTTCAGCTGTCATAAAAAATCTAATTACATTTTCTGACTGAGCCGGAAGGACTAAATGGAGTACAAAATAAACGATTAAAACCATTAGAGCTAAAAAGATTAAAATTGAACATCAACAATCATTTGTAAATTAAAAAGTTGAATGTATTTTGTGGTGAGCTGTTTGAGTTTACATGGCCATGCCAAATTGATAAGTTCATTAATTTGGTTATAGTTGACGCATACACATACACAACGTATGGATTCTTTCCTTTCAATTCTGTTTTACTTAAGAGATAATTAAATTGATAATTCCATTGAAAAACAAAATTTACTTTACTTTTGTAATGGCACTATGCTCTGTTCTATACTATTTGTGGTAGGAGGCAGCACAACACAGAAAAAAATAAATGTTTGCATTATGTATAATCTCTACATCTGAGTTAGTATGAGGAAGCAGAGCTTCATTATAAGAATGGGTTCCTCAGTCTGCCAAAGGCTTCTTGGACGAAATACAATGTATATCTTTTTGTCACATACAGCCATACCCCTACACCAACCCACCTTGCTTTATGAGCAGGATTGAAGCTCTGATACTTGCTGTACAACTAACTTATAATAAGATTGATCATTAAGTAAAGAAAAATTAATTGTGATTATTATAAATACATGTTATTTTACAAAGACAAAATTCAGGGCAGTAATAAAATTTGGCCACTTCAGTTTTTTATGTTAAAACTAAATGTAACGAACGCCCAGACTTTGATCTAGTAAAACATGTTCTAGTAACTATAGTTTTAACTTTAAACCAAAAGTAAGATTTTACCACTTGTTTTATATTAATTAGGCCTTAAAAATCTATATTTTATTTTCTAATTTTAACTCTCAACTGTGAATAAATTATACGTTTCTTTTTCAGTCGATTTTACATTTTCTATCGGGTAATGCAAAATTAAATGCATCTGTTTTGTAATGGATTTTGAATATTCTGCAACATATGACAAGAAGCTAAATATATTAATAATAAGAAAACAAACCATATTGTCGTAATATTTATAAACCCCATAAGGCTTTCCATAGCCAGTAAGGTTGTAGTTCTGTAGAGACTCTCTCTTTCAACATGTTCAATTTCCAATAAAAGTGATCATTTATAGAGAAAAGAAAACCAATGCATTTTGATGGCAACATTACTAATATTGTTAGGTCTTCAACTGTTTAAATGCTTATTTCTATCTTTAATATGAATTTGTAAATTATTTTCTGATGATTCATTTAGTCATTACAAATGTTACACATCCAAACCATAAATGTAAATGATCAGTGGACTACAGAAATGTCCCCATACTTTTGTTATGATTTCCATCTATTATAATATATAATAAGAATTACTATGAATGATGAGTAAAGTTTCAAAACTCAAAGACAAAATTCCAGGCATTGCTTCCTCATGCACATTTCTTGAATTATAAATGCCACCTTCTCCTATTCTCTCTACTTAAGAAATTCTTCTTGGAATTTTGCAGCTGAGATTTGAAATATCTGTATAATGTAATTTTAAGTTACACTCTTAGTACATGTTATGTTTAGTAAGAGTACAATAATTATTTTTAAATATATAGCAATCTGAATTTACCCAGTAGAAGCAAATGCTGCTAATGTATCAACATTTCTTTTAATATCTTCTTTGTTCTCTTGAGTCAATGGAAGGTGATGGAGTATGCTGTTGTGAAAGAAAAAAGATCCATCTGCTCCATGACATGTTTCTGGAATGTACAAAGTATTATAATAATAGCTATTGATAATTGATAATTTAAACAAGTACTAAGCTACAAACCACACAGAAAAAGTTATGTGAATAGACCCATAAAACTATGGGTAGAATGAAGACAAAACAAGCTGCAAGCTTAATACTTCAAATGCAGAAGACAAAGGTTCTACGTTTCAACTTGAATATTCAACTTAAATAGCTTATGAAGACAAAGGCAGTTATTTTGAAAAAGTAATACTTATTAAAATTCTGAATTCTTCAAATTTTGAGTGTGACTTTGATGTGATTGAATTAAGAAGCTATATCTTTTATTAACCCTGCGTTGGTCGCGCACGGTCCTAGATTCCGTTACGCGGGAATTTTTTATGCTATTCTTGTTGGGGTTTGCAAAATGCAACGGGCTTTTGTCTAGCTGAGTTCTAGAACCCCCTCCCCCACTCCAACGTGTAAAAGCAGTGTTTGGTGTGACCTTAAAGGCAGCGGAGGGGTTTTGTTTACGGCCTGGTCTGCCATTCCGGCGCGCCTATCTGTGTAGCCGCTACCCCGGTACTCGAGACCGTGCGCGACTGTTTGTGTTTGAGTGTTCCCAGACTTGTGGACCGTGCGTGACTATAAGTGTTTGCGATTAAAAAAAATTTTATGCATCTAATTTTTTGAAAATGGATCCGAAAGAATAAGAACGAATTCTCCAACTTCTACATGAAGTTCCAAGTAAAAATTACTTTATTGTTGACCAATTTAATTCGGATTTAGACGATATGTACATGGAAATAAAATAGGAAAACAAGAGTAAGATGTGCACGTTGTAGAATCTACATCTGGGGCGAGCATACGGGCCTAAAGCTGTGTCTTAATTGCCCATTAGATGGACCAGAAAACATGGACACGGATGAATCAGATTAAATCAGAGTTTTATAAATTTCCACTTTTATACTTACTTCACTGCACTTATTGAACCCTATAAATAATATTGTTACTGTACTGTGTATTCTTAAATGTTCTATGAGTATGTTTGATTTATTAAGTTCTATTTGTATTTTTAAATAATGTTTTTTACTTTTGGAAATCGAAATTTTAATTTTTTAATTTAAGTTTTAAGTTCATATAAATTTTAATTACATTTATATAAGAATATTTAAACTACTCATAAATTATTTACTTATTTCGTTACTAAAATACATTATTAATAAGTATTTTTATAATTTATGAGCTTTTTTCAATTTTAACCAGCGTTTTCTATTGTTTACTCAATCACGGTCTCACAGACCGTGCGCGAGCAACGACGTTCCAGGTGGAGCGCGACTAACGCAGGGTTAATAAACTATATGTGTTTTACAAAATAACTCATATAATATAATTTTGAAGAAGATTATTTTCACTATATTTAATATAATTAATAAATGCAGTAATATTTATTGAACAGAGATACCTTTGAACTAACCAACTTTGACTTGCATGGTATTCACATTTTTTCTAACTGTTGACTTGGAATGTTTTTTTCCAAAGCACATTAATTAATAAATGACTCATATTGAGTCAGTAGAAGAGCCACAATATCACGACAGAGGGAGATTTTTATGAAGTTCAGGTTGAAAGACAGTAATAGTTCAAAGAAAATTTTAGCAGTATTGCTCTAGCAATCTATTCTAATAGGTAATCTCAAAGAATACAATGATAATACTAACATATAATAATCATCAATACTCTTTACAATTGAAAGAAGATGAGGCAATAATCATGTTATCAGATCAGTAAGTGGCACATCCCTTGCAAAATGTAAGGTGAAGACTATCGTACAACATTTAAAACATGTGACTAATTAAAGGTAACTTTCAAAAATTGTCCAAGCCCATTAAAAAAATTAAATGTGCACCATATAAAATTAAATCTTAATTTCTTTTTTATTTTTTATTCTGCAGAAATAAATCTGTCGTTTGCATGGGGGAACAGTAGTAGAGCAGTAAGAAAATTGAAATTGCAAAAAAATGCATTACGTGTTATGAAAAATGTTTCAAAAAGAGAGACCTGTGTTCCAATTTTTAAGGAACTAAAACTTTTACAACTAGGCAGGATATTCATGACTATCATACTAGAACAAAGCATTTTTTACAACTCTTACGAGTTAAATTAACCAAAACAAAATGCAGTCATCTTTTTATGAAAATTAAATTGTTTAATAAGTAACCATTAAATGCTAGATCTGTATCTTTAGTCAAATTTAAAACAGTTTTTAAGTGCTGGTTAAAAGTTAATATATTTTATTGTGTTGATGAATTCTTAAATTGTGATACCACAACAATATTTTTTTAAATTTTGTCTCTCAATGTATTTATTTATTCAGTTTTGATATTGTTTAGTTTTAAAATGTTCTCCATGTTAAGTACGTTAACAGTTATTTATTTATTATTGTTAATTTATATAGATATGTTGGTTGTTTGGTTATTGTTGTTATTAGTTATATAGATCTATATATTAATTTTACTGGTAGGCTGGATTGAGTAGGTAGAATCTGAATTGTTTGTTTTAGTTTTAGTTTATTTTAGTAACTTGACGAAGTCTATTTCACTGTTGAATGCGTTTAAAGACCAATAAAGATCTTGAATCTTGTTATATACTCCTATAATACAAACTTGACTGCATCCAATATTATTGGAATGTATTAATCAAACAAGTTAGGTTGATATAATTTATAATTACCTTTTGTACAAATCTTTGAGAAAAATTTAGGATGCATGAGCTCCAGCAAGAAACACACAAAGCACCTGGTGTGATTGGTGAACAAGTAAGTGTACACTGGAGCTGTACTATATTTTAACAGATGTCTTCTTGTGGTATCTATCCCAATGTTGAATTGTACATCAGCCTGATACTACAACAAACACTTAACTGATAAATGTTTTGTAAATCATTTACCCTAAGATTGTTTCTGACAATTGAACAATGCATGTGGTTTGCCTGTAAATATTTTTGTATTAATTTCCAGGAGCTCAGAGTCAATTTGCATTTGATAAGCACACAACCTGTTCTTTTCTTGAAATTAATTAAAAAATTCTCCTAAGAAATAAATTGATTGTCAGCTGTGCTAGTTTTGGTAAAGGTTGAAATGGGAGGGAATCAAAAGGGTTAAAATATTAAATGATAATTTTATTTTTCAGATCACATTTTTCTTAGCTTTGCAGAGTCTGGCTCATAACTAGGATCATGTTAGAATCGTTTTGTGTCTAGTATGTATCAGCTAAGACTGTTGGCTGGATCGGAAACCATGGCTTCCGGTTACTGGAGTGGCTCAATTTTTTTGTCTAATGTTTAATCAGTGGGGCCTGACCATCTCATCTACCCTTCCCTACTCCGCCCTCTCCTTGTTCCTGGCTCTAGCTGATGAACTGGTTCAGTTTATGATAGATCTCTAAAGCTTCCAGATATAAGTAATTGGTGACCCTGTGAAACTCTCCAATTGTCATCAATTGTAAGTCACCAACTGATTCTATAATTTATTTTAATACTTGTACTGTAACTTAAATTTAAATATTTTCCTGGTAATTTGAGAATCTGGAAAATGTTTAGGTATTACAGTAAGAATTTTCGCATGTTTAATATTGGTTAATATATAAAGTAACTGTTTGGTTTCAGGAGACCTTCAGAGTAATTTTTAACTTTTGGATTTATAGCTTTGGATTTTTTTCCTGGACACTGTTACAGACTTGATTCCTGGAATCTATCAGAAGAAATCCAGAATTTGTGATGAAACATTCTAAACAAACTCTACCTTGTTTGTACTTAAGGACACCTAGACTACAGAGAGGTCTGTCTGGTTTACCCAACAGCCATTCAGTGTAAAATACATGAAGAGGAATTCTCATTGTCTTATCAGATGCACAATGAGGACACAGGGTCAGAATTGTGTAGACAGTGTTTCAATGCTGCATTAAGCAGAAGGTGAAATGGAGCTAACTTATCATTCACATTAAATGAACCCTTCCTCCCATAGCTAAATTTTGTATTATATATGTGTTTGACAGCCGGTTTAAATGCATTAGGCCTAAGCCAGGGAAAATACAATCTGACAACAAAATTATTGTTTCATAAGTTTAACCCTTTTGCTTCCCTCCTATTTACCAATGGCGCAGTGTAGCGGGTACAACGTTATCACAAGATAACCAGATCAAGCAACGCTGAGCGATGCTGCTACTTGGACGGGTGACCGCTGAGCGATCCTGTCCTCTAACAAGCAGCCCGTCTGCCCGGCCGTTGGTGCTGGTTCGGAAATCACCTGTAAGCCGTTGGGCCCCAGGTTAAGTGTTAGAGAGGGCTCCTTAGCCCTAACTTGGCCTGGTAAAATAAGACATCTTTACTTTACTTAACTATTTAGACCCCACCTAGTATAGCTGACAATAAATTACTTTCTTAGAGACAATTCCTCTATTGAGTTCAAGAGTTTGTGTTTGTACAGTGCTAATTGGCTCTTGGATATCCTAGACTGGACGCACAGGAATACAGACAAATATATACCTAACTCCATATAATATCAATTTGAAAGATATGCATCTAACAATATAAAGAACATTGAAATTATACTTGAAAATTTTCAGTGTACACTTTTTAAATATAAAAAGTTAATGCCTTCACAATTTATTAAAATCTGTTTTCAAAAAAAGATCAAAGCTACTTAAAAAAAACTAGCTACAAAAAATAAATTGGAAAAACATGTTTCAAATCAGTAAATGTGACATATAAAAAATATATAATTAATTATTGTGCGTAAAATCTAAAACCAATCCCACAAAGCTTTTATTTCTTCTTCAAATTTGTAACAGTATCTAAAATAAGTTGATAATGTGAATAATACTTATAAATTATATATATTACTATTAATTTTGAAACATCATTTACTTGTAGATAGTCTTCAATATTGGTCCAAGAGATCCAATTTCCTTTAAAATAAAAATCCCAAATATCTTGCTCTGCTTCTTTCTCCTGTGCACTTCCAGGTTTGAGCCCCAAAGAAGATGGTACAACCCATACAGGATTTTCGTTTACTCTTGTAAAAGCTTCGTCATTTAGTCCATCAACTAGAAACACAGATAAAAACTATTATTTCAGGTAGATATACTTATTTAATTTAAGTTCTGATAATTTGAGGAATACAATTATTTGTAATGAGATAAAAAGAGTTTTACATATGAAAATAAACTACGAGGTAGAGTTAAAAAGTTCCTGGAATCGATTAAAATATATCACCAGTGCACTCACCTGTGGCAAATTTGTTTTGCAGCAATTGGTATTACTTCTGGGGAGAGAATATTTGTATTGTTGGTATCACTCAATTGCCACTGTTTACTTGTGGAGAGTGTTTCATGTGTCTGAAAGTTAACCTTCTCTATAAAAAAAATGGCTATTAATTCAGGCTTACGGAGAAGAGGTGATGAAGAAGAGTCAATTTTATGAATGGAACTAACGTTTTCATGAAGATCACATGAACATTGAAGACGATCCTTGTAGTGGACGACTTTCACCAACTACGATGAAAACATTAACAGGAGACTAACAATTGAAGACATTGCATTTGAGGTATATTTATCACACAATAGCGTCCACATCATCCTTAATCATCATTTGAACATGAATAGAATTTGTTTTCAAATAGTTCCAAAAATTTAAAGAAAATCCCATGTTAATGTTGTCAAATCAACTGATTTGGCTGATGCAGATCCAGATTTTTTGAGAAAAAAAATAACAAAAAACTGTAACTTGTGTCAAAACATTGTTTTTCTACAATCATAGTTATTATATTTTTTATTTTTAAACATACTTTATTTATAAAATAAGCAAAAAAGTAAAGTGACCTTGAAGCATCTTGTAATTACAACAAACCCAACATTCTTATTCATTAGGGTAAGTGTTATAGTTATTTAATAGTTTAAAGATTTTCTCATACTCTCCATTTAATTACATTGAGTACCAAGTTAGTTTTTTAATAGCTAGAACTACAATTATGACCATTCAGAACATTCAATTAATCAGCATAAACTCATCTGCGAATGTTTTAATTTCTACTGCGACACCCACACATGGACCAAACCCAATAACTTACAATATGCTAGCACTCCTCCTTCTTGTGCACATCCTCCTATGATGACCGGAACTTGAGCAAACTGCCCTCTCTCCATGAGACTTCTTGGAGTGTCAGACAGAAATGGCTCAACTCCTGAAATCTCCACACAGGGCAGAAATACCAATGACACTTTTTTAGTCACCATCTCCTAAAACACATTTTATTATAACATTCAATTAAAATTATGGTTTTCTGATAACTTTAAGTGTAACCAAAGATAGAACTAATATATTTGGTGGAATCTTTTCTAAAGTACCTTGTCTTCTGACATTATTTTGGTGGTGGCAGCCACAATATCATCGGCAGGTGCGTATTGGAGGAACCTGAGTACTTCATTTTGGTTCTCAAATGAACATCCAAGTTTCTTGGCCAGCTTCAAAGCGTTTCCTCGAGAATTATCTTGCAAAGCCCATGGGTCCAGTGCAGTGCCACTTCGTGAAACTGCCTTATGAAATAAACCTGAAATTAAGGAAATTCTAATATTTCTATCATATCACAATTTCATCACAACACTATTATAATATTCAAATATCTTTCCAAAATATTTGATCATCAAATAAAACCTTTTTAGAGTTCGTATGACATTTTTTCTTTCAAAAATCTTAGCATATAAAGCCTATCTACCAATCACAGGCTGAAAAAAGTTCTATTCTAGTATATGTCCTGTCTTAGGATATTTCAAGAACAAATTAAACTATAGACCTGTAAATATCAATTTTGTATGAACATTCGTATTTACATCTATAACATCAAGTCTGAAGGTGGTCCACGGGATTTGGTTGAGTGTTAGTGAAAACTAACTGCAGGACATCTGAAAAATGAAACTTAATTTCTACATGCATGTGCAATATAAAGTTCATTGATAGTGAATGTCTTTCCATGGAATTTGGTTAATTGTTAGCAAAGCCTATCACTCAGAAAACGAATTAAGCTATGACCTTAAATATTAGCATAAACTTTATTGGATGTGTGTAAGTAAAGTCTTTCACTCAGAGGGCTGAAAATTCCTTGTCTGTCTGTATGCAGGATATCTCGAGAGTGCATTGAACTGCAATGTAGTTCTATTCTTACCAAAGCCTGTTATATGAGACATGGTCTGACTACCTTGTCTAACTTTTTGTATATCCTAACTTCTTTGGATATATGTGATCTTCTGTCTGAAGCACCAGTAATCTAATAAACTACTGCAGAATTCAAGGCAAAATGCTACAGTATAGCGATCCACCCGTCTTTAGATTTCTTTTTTTCATCAGACACTATGTTTTACCATGTTTTAACAGTTTAAAATAGAAATTATTGTAGTCTTGTTCACAACAATTAACTTTGACTGTACCATATGAGACGTGAGAGTATTGAGCTAATTACAGTAATTAGTATGGTTACCTTTATCTCACAATCCCTTAAAATTATAATAAGCATTGGTGTGTATTTAGTCATGTGATTAAGAATGTAATAATCTTATTGACACGTTAAATATTTTAAACTGAATTTTTAGAAAAGTATCATTGTGTTACCTCTAGAAGAAGGAGACAACAAATGGAAAAGTACTGAAGCACCACCAGCACTAAGACCAAAGATCGTGACATTGTTAGGGTCACCTCCAAAACTCTCAATGTTGTCATGGACCCACTTCAAGGCCAAGGTCTGATCCTTGAGTCCTGCATTTCCTGGGACTTCCTCATTCTCCAGTGACAGAAACCCTTTAAAAGTTTTTATATAATTTATGCAAACACTAAACTAAAAAGAAATACATTTAATTCTAAAATCAGTGTGTTTTGGAATTATTGATATCAACATTGGTTTATTGTGTAATTTCATAAGAGCATTTAAGAATCAGATAAAGAATCTAAAATTCCCGAATTATGACTGTTTATACCACCAGAATTTGTCACTTTCTGGAATGTGGACTTTAGATCTTTTAATTATTCTAACTGTGTTTAAGATTGGTTCACATACGATGAACCTTTGGTAATATAATTAGTAATAATAATAAATTAGTGTTCATGACTATAATTAGAAGGTAACACAATATTCTACAGATTTTAAAATTGAAACGTATTGTACAGATGTTCCAATGTGTAGAACAGATTTAGCAGCAGTCACTTTCACTTTCAACATCATCATACCAAACTTTTCAGGTGTTTGGGTTGGTAGTTACACAGTTTTAGAGTAAAGGGTACAGGACCCAGGGGACTGATCTTTGAGAAACACCAGTCAGAATTGGAAGTAGATTGGATCTAATTTGTGTGGTTTTATTGTTTTGGATTTCAACTATATGTTCCATATTGATCAGGTAACTCATAAACCATTCAGCTTCAGTGCTGCATTTGTGGTCAACAGCCCCAGTGGTATTCAATTTGGTCAATAGTTGTTCATTGTCAAAAGCTTTGTGTCCAAAAGTATTGATGTATTTTTAAGCTCCTCTTGGTCTATAATGTATTCAGTAACACTAACTAAAGCTGCAGATTTTCACTTCTGTTCAGTAAAACTGTGTTTTTGATTGGTGAGCAGGTTGTTATTTGTCTAAAGTTCAGATGTGTACACTCTTTTCAATAACTTTGGAGAATGTTGAAATTAGTGATTAGTTTGATCCTTCTAACTGATCACCCCATTTAAATATATGGATTATTGTAGATAGTTTTAGTTGACATGTAAATTTACCTAAATGGAAGGACATCTTTAACAGTAGTTAAAAAGTATGCTATTTCATGTTTGCAGGCCTTCAAATTGTTGATTATTGATTGGTGAGTTTTTATTGATTCCTGCAGAGACTTTAGCTGAAAGCGAGTTGATAACTTTGATGACGTCTTCAACTGTTTTATCATTGATAAGGAAAGAATGTCAAGCTGCTGAAGAAGATTTTGAGTAAAAACAGTTTTGTAATACGAGCCTTACACTCAACTATTTGGTGAGAGTTGTGGGTAATTTTATTGTAAATTTTAAGTTCTTTACGTCTTACAGATAATTTCTTGGTTCTTCGTTTAATGCCTATAATATTCCAAAAGGTTTCTGTTTTATTTTTTGAACATAGTATTTGGTTGGCTGTTCATTAATGTCTGAGTTCTTTTATCTTCAAGACATTATTCTTTACTTGGTAGCAATGACATGCTTGAGTTTCTAATGAACATATTAGAAAATAATGCACATCACTATCTATTAAAATTGTTGATATAGCAGTTTTCATTGCCTTTGCACTGTTTACACTGTTTGTATGGACATGATCTATTCAATGCTGATAGATTAATGTTAGGTAAATTGTTATCACACTCAACATCATTACAGTTGAGGACTATTCTCGTTTCATGAGTTACTACTTGTTTGAAACTGTGTATATTTTTATGACTAAAGCACCTTTTTGTCCTCAACATTAACAGTGTCTTCTGTTAAAATACTGAGCATACAAATTTGGGCCTTGTGGTCAGAAATCCCTCAACTCAAAATCTCAATTGCCATTCTCATTTTGGTTAATTCATACACAGTCCATGTTAATGATCGTGGTGTTATTCTAGTGATAGGGACAGGGATTCTTTTCATACTATAGCTAAGAAATATCTCCTTGAGTAGCAGGTGGTAATAGCCTTATTTAACAACTTCACTGCGGCTCTATACTGGGTGAGACCAACTATGCTAGATGCTCTTTTGTGCCGTCTGCTGCAGTCAACATGTTAAGGTTAATAGTCACCTATTAAAATAACGGAGCATCTTACAGGTTAGCACCATACCAGAAGAGACTGACTGTTCACCATGTTCAGCTCACTGTGCCACTTAAGAACCAAAGCGTTAAACACAACATTATTAAGTGTGTAGTCATATTGAAAAGAGGTTATGTCTTGTTGAAAGGTTGTATCAGACACATTTGTAAATGTTGAATTCAATATTTTGAAGATTGGTCTCCAGTCTGCTATATAGCTCAGTATAGTTTTGCGGGAGATCCAAATCATCTTCAGAAGTACAGCTTAAGATCATCAGTGAATAAAGATAGTTGCAGTCTTATGTTCGTGGCAGCATCATTGATGAAGATATTGAACAGAGTAGAGCTAAACAAGAAGCCTGAGAGTTTTCTGTCATGCAATTAACTGGGGAACCCACAACTGGTGAACTGGTATCCAGATTGGTGACGATATGATGGACCAAAGCTATATGCTGCCATGAAACCCACTTGCTTCGAGTTTGGACAGAAGATGCTTGCAGCTGACTCAATCAAAGGCATTGGCACAGTAAAGTTCAGTTGCATCAACTTGGATTTGTTCATAAACAGCTTACAAAATTATTGAAAAACCATTAAATTTGTAGCTAAAAGTGTCACACGTAAACTCTTAAGACAGAGAGTAAAATTCAATTGATAATTATTATATCCTTTCTAACACATTTTCTAAGGTTAATAAAATATTATCTGAAGAAGTAATTCCTCCAGTCGTTCAATGTTGTTTTTTATGAATTGGCAGTGAAGCTCCTATACTTTATAGCTGATTGCAGGATTTAGTTAGGACTGCAACATTTGGAAATATCCAGATTGGTGACAATGTGATGAACCTCAGAGATGTTTTTTTCTCGTAGTACAAGAAGCTTAGAAATTGTACCTAGTTCTAAAAGGACCTTTCCACCGCTTCTAGAATGACAGAATATTCTGGATGGGTAAGGTTGGGGGTAAGGGCTGCCTCCTGTCAAGATCCATGAGGAAGAATTTAGGGTATTAATCTCAGTCATATTCCCTCGGAAGAAGGGGAGACCAGCTCTGAACCAGCTTCCCCAACCAATGCAGGCCGGGGTCAGCTCGCCCTTATGTCTATACCGGTCTGAAAATGATGTAGATCAATTTAAGGATAGATACTGAAGTAGGGATAGAATTGTTGGAATTCAACTAAGAGTAGAAGATCTTGGAATTTCAGGGAAGAGTCTGCTCAATAGCAATACATTTACTGAAAATCTTGTGACAAAACTTTGAAGTAGAATACAATAGAATATACTTATTGTGTTGACAATGGATATTACATTGTATTGCAATAGTTAATATTAATACCACTTTTTGGCAGTATTTATCTTGCAAACTAAATCCATTCACTCGACTTTCCATACAGTTCCACAATGTCAAAGATTCATAGATATACAAATATTTGTGGGATTAACCCCTAGGATTGTAATACTGCCATGAATATCAGTACCGAGTGTGATCCATGAACTCGCCAACTGAGTAAAAGACACTTAGTAGTGTTTTAGTGAGTTTTTATATATTTTTTTCTGAATTTAGTATTTTAGTTAGATTATAAATGAGCTTAAAACCAGCCTGAGAAAGGAGGCGTTCAAATGCTGCTCTGTAGTCTATACTGTTCGGCCCATAAATGCTCCTGAGCTCTTTCCTCGAATATGTGTATATCACTGCTCTGTCACTATAGACTTAAATCAACAGTAAAATGCAGTATCTAAAATATACATCAGGGTACAATGAGCAATATAAACTCTCTAAAGGTACTTTGCCACGAACTAAATTTTTTTTGAAATGTAAAAGATTTTTGAGTGAAAAAAACACGTTAATTTAACATCAGCTTATTTCTTTATGATGGTTTACACTTGTAATATTAAAAAAAGATTCAATCGAATTTTATAGTGTATATGCAAGGCCAATAATTAAGACCGTTAACGGTCGTTTTATGATAGTTTTAAATCTAAAACCATTTTTAGAGGTAAGCTATAGAAAGCATATAACTCTAAAAATCGTTTTAGCTACAATTTAGTTTTTGTCTTTACCTCTAATTTCCAAACGTTAAATAAAATTATATTGTTCTCAGTTTTGTATATACAGTATATTTTTATAAGAATTTCTTAGGTTTTGATTGGCAATTGTAATTATCTAAAATATTATTTTGTATACATTAAATTTATATAAATGGCAATAGCCTTATCTAATTTCAATAAACATTGAATCACAAAAAGTACTTGCTCCGCCGGGACTTGAACCCGAATCTCTCACTTGCCGGGTGAATATGCTACCATTACACCACAGAGCCCTTACTTTTTACGATTCAATTATTTTGTATTTGGCCGTATCTGTCACATATGTGTTTAAATAACTACACTAACATATGACAGGTATTTTTTCTTCCGATCATATGTTATTTAAACATATATGTGACAGATACGGCTAAATACAAAATAATTGAATCGTAAAAAGTAAGGGCTATGTGATGTAATGGTAGCACATTCACCCGGAAAGTGAGAGATCCGGGTTCGAGTCCCGGCGGAGCAAGTACTTTTTGCGATTCAATGTTTATTGAAATAAATTATATATATATATATATATATATATATATATATATATATAATATAAATCAAAAGCTCTTACACTCTTGATGTGTCTCTTGATGATTTGAAATACATCTAAATATAAGGCTCTGCCCAACAGGATTCCAAAGTTCTAATCTCAGTCTTATGAGATCATTATTGTATAGTTTAAAACCGTTGATTACTCAGACAGACATATTGCTCAACCAGTACTCAATCCACCAACCAATTTATTACCAGCTGATGGGTTATAATATAATATTTTGTAGCATTCATACAAAAATTGTTTTGAAGAATCTAATGAAGAGGGCATTTGTTTTGCTTGTATATTGTTAAAATGTTATATGACGTTACTTTGGATGTTTCAAAGGATAAATTATTATTATTATATTGTATGAATATGTATAAAGTTCCAGACAAAAATTACTGCTCTAATGATGAAGTAGATATGAGAAGTGATGATTGATTTAGACAAAGTATTTTCTATGTTCAAGATACATGTATTTGTTAAATTTTTCTTTGAATAATTTTATTCCACTATAAATATACCTTTTAATTTACTTTTTAGAAACCACTCAATATGTGTAGCCTATATCACATTGCTCATTACCATTTAGGACAGATATGTTCGCTACACATATGCAGTGTAATCCTGACACCAGGAAATTCAGCCT
This sequence comes from Homalodisca vitripennis, assembly GCF_021130785.1. Classification (NCBI taxonomy): domain Eukaryota; kingdom Metazoa; phylum Arthropoda; class Insecta; order Hemiptera; family Cicadellidae; genus Homalodisca; species Homalodisca vitripennis. The sequence continues at coordinate 158,194,115 of NC_060212.1, forward strand.
ACTATTTATTCTATTTTCTGAAAAGTCTTTCTGCCTCAGAATTGTGTGTTTAATTGTAGTTTTTACTTTATTGATTAACCTAATATCCCTCATAATAGGGAGTTACCTGTAGTTATCCAATACCGTAGTCTACTGTGTTACAATAACAGATTATGTGTTTTGTGTTTCACAATAGTGCTTTTTCAGCATACACAGTATTATGGTGTCGTACACTGTCATAACACATTAAAACTTAAATTATTAATTTCACTTAACTTAAATTTAATTTCACATTAAATCTGTTGTAGTGAAATTATGACTTACCAAAAGCTCCACATCGGTAGTTGAAAAATACGACAACAATGTCCGCATGGAGCAAGTAGTCAGGTCCTTTATTTTCGGAACTTCCTGACCCAATAAGGAAGCCTCCTTCATTTAAAAAGACAATAACTGGCTTTAAAGAGCTGGATTTCCGTGGGAGCTGAAATATACAGTTTTTTTTGTGTAACTAAGCAGATAAAAATCAAGACTTTACACAAAGTAGTGTTATAAAAAAATAAGTTGATTTACATTTATTTTTAAAGTTATTTTTCTTTCTTACTTCAAACCATAGATGTTCATTTTAAATGTGTCTGTATCTAGTGTTTGTAATCATTTTAAAATAAACTAATTCTGTTCGTTCAACACAAAATAAATTGCTAAAATTTGCTTTGTTTTAATTATTGTTGATATTTATTACTAAGTACTGTAGTATTATTATCATATTGGCAATATATACTAACATATAATTTCTTTATGTTATCGTTACTGTTATATTATTGTTATTTTTTACAATTTTTTGTTATGAATTTTCTTTACTGTTGAATGGTTTTTATTATTGTTTTTGTTTTAATATTAGAACATAGTTTTTGTTGGCTTTTTGTGACTGCTAATCTGTCCAAATTGTTATTGTTGTTTTTATTTATTTATTTTTATTTTAAGTCATTTTAGGTATCCTTGTGATTATTGTATCTTTCTCTTTTATTATCCTGAACAGGTGAATTATATCTGTTGGCAATAAGTTGATAAATAAAAGGTATAAACAATATCCCCCACAATTCTGATGAACATTATAACAGGATTTTAATAAAAGGAAACTTCAAACATATTAATTTGGAAATCAAAAGTATCCCTTGAATAATTTTTGTAGTGTTGCTATCCTAAGATTTTGCTCTAATTCTTTATATTGTACCTCATTAACGAAGACACTGAGATAGAGACAATCCTCATCAGTGCCAAGTGCTGGGCCAGGAACCGTGTCTGGCGGATGGACCGAGGACAGGTTGTTTGGGGGAAGGACCATCTTCAGTAGCATCTCTCACACCCTTCCATCTGCCAAACGGGCGAGGACTCTGCACATCAATAATCTCTTGAATAAAAATCGACTTTAATCGTAAATCCACAATGTTATTATCCATCAAACAAATCTATACACGTGTAAGTCAGGAATCACAATCACCATGTTTGGAATCACAAAGCTCTGGTATGATTTGTTTATTTTAACCTTGTTTATAATTATGTGTCAGGTTAGTTGACACATACCTGAAGAAGAAATAGATTGCAGATCTCGAAACATAATGTTACTGATTTTTTGTATCACTGAACAATGGCAAATGTTCAGAAGAATGCGGTTTCCTTCACAATCCTTTCATCGTTAAAAACAAACTTCAAACAAAGAATGTAAGGAAGTATATGGACAGAATGAACAGATTGCACACCGCTTGTAGGGTAAAAACCATGCATCCAACTTAATAGAATAGACTGTTTTATACATCTTACTTATGCCAACTTTCTATTGTGTTCCTTCTGCTTGCTTGCTGATTGATGTTATCTATCACAATCAGTATCCTGCATTGTAATCACCATTGTGTATCAATCACAATCAATCTCATGTATTGTACATCGCAATAAATATTTTATATCCCAATCTGCAACATGTATTTCAGTCAGTTTTTGTATCGCAAACTATTCATTTTCACATTATTATTCAGGAGTAGTTTATTGCTGCTAGACAATGTGCATCGTGTACTAGTTTAATGTGTTTCTACCAGACATGAAATTATAAAACTAAAAAAAAAAAGAATTATTGTCCGGGGACTAGAGGCCGGGACAATTTCCGTATTCAACAACACAGAACTGCCATGTTTGAACGTCTACCATCTGAGGTTGGCGTACGGTTCATAAATAAGCTCCCTGATGAGATAAAAAATTTAAATGGTCCTAAAAAATTCAAAGCTCGATTGAGAAACCTATTGATGTCGAGGGTGTTCTACTCTGTTGAAGAGTTTATGATGACCGCTGGGATTAAATTTGAAGTTAATTGAAATAAATTGGCTAGTCCTTCAGTTCTGTTCTAAATTGTAATCAGCATAGCTGAAAACTTTTTAATGACTGAATTGACTTGCATTTAAATTGATTTATTTTAATTAGTTTAATTCATTTTAATACATGTATATTGACGATTGTATACAATTTGCTTAAATTGTGACACAATAAAGATTTATTATTATTATTATTATTATAAGAATTATATTTTTTATATATTGTTTCTAACATTTAGTCTAACATTAATCTGTATATTATTTGTCAAATTGGTATATATTAAATATTTCTAAGTTCTAGTTAAATTTGAAGCTTTATCATTGTGGGAGTGTGCAGACCCTGATTTCAGGTAGCTAAGCACACAATGTGTAACCACGTCCCCAATCTGTTCACCTTTCTGTTTCCCTCAAACTTAAGAATTGTTTATGAATTAGGATTACAGTATTCTAGATTAGAAAGTTTTAGAACTGCACATTATGCAAGTTTATTCTCTTAATCATACTGTTTTTTTTTAATTTTTATTTGATAAATATTTGTTTTAGTTTGATAGTTTGTGTATATGTAAATTATTTCAGAAACTGAGATATAAATCAATTATATATTGTACTTCATGTTTATCACATACAAAAAATAATATGGAGCTATTAAGTCTTAGCCTAAATAGGATTAAAACCACCTATTTTTAGAATAACATTTTGGAAAGAGTTGACAAGTATTTTAAAAACTTGCAGGGTGAAAATCTTAATCTAGAGGTTGGAATAAAATTATTGAAGACGAATTATTGAAGCGTCTCACACCCTCTGAACAATCTCTTGAATAAGATCTATTTTACTCGTAAATCCGTAAAAAAAATTTAGCCTACATTTATTTTAAGCCATCACAAACAGTCATATTAAAAGAAAGTTTTCTGATATAATGAAATGTTCTAAAATTTTACTGAATTTTCACTTTTTATATTAATATGACATTATACGCTTACAATTCAGTATTTTTCTAAATATTACTGTTTTCCTTTGCAGAACTACTAGAAGAACGAATTTATCATATAAAAAAATAGCTTCTAAGATACTTGGCTACAGAAATATGTGACATAAAGCCAAGATGATCGTTACGTGGCAACCAGATTAAATATACAAAGATATACCTTACTGCGATCTTAAAATTATGGAAAATTAAATTTAAAGACTTTAAAACTGTATCTGATAAGATCACTATAATATTGAAATAAATAAAGAGTTGCAATAATCAACATTTCAAGTTGCAAAGTTGTAAATTTTTTATATTTCTATAGAAACAAATGAGCTTTGTATATTGTATCTGAAAAATTTAACACTGTATCCATGGGAATGTTTAATCAGTTTGAGTACACCTTTGCATTGAAAATACTTATCAAGCTCTGTTCTGCACAGGACTGCCTTTAACTACTACCTATCCAAGTAAGAAACTACCTATCAACCGCATCCCCCACCATGATCGTCCTTCTTTTAGGTTTTTCGTAATTATTGATCTGCGTACGCAGACGGAGCAGAGTAGAAATTCACACCAAACTCAGCCCGGGCCTGGCGAGGGTTGAAGATCACCAAACGGCCCAGGCCTGGTGAGGGTTGAAGATCACCAAACTCGGCCCGGGCCTGACGAGGGTTGAAGATCACCAAACGGCCCGGGCCTGGTGAGGGTTGAAGATCACCAAACGGCCCGAGCCTGGCGAGGGTTGAAGATCACCAAACGGCCCGGGCCTGGCGAGGGTTGAAGATCACCAAACGGCCCGGGCCTGGTGAGGGTTGAAGATCACCAAACGGCCCGGGTCTGACGAGGGTTGAAGATCACCAAACTCGGCCCGGGTCTGACGAGGGTTGAAGATCACCAAACGGCCCGGGTCTGGCGAGGATTGAAGATCACCAAACTCAGGTCGATCCGGCGACTATCAGACCAGTTAGAAATTGATGAATTAATAACACACGACCAAGGAATACAAACACATGGAGTCTGGTGGACCGCGTACTAGAATATACCAACATCGCTACTTACAATTTGACAAAATTTTGACCTTCCGGATTACAGGGTGAGATTCTGAAACAGAGTTTCGGCTCCGCCCTGTAGATCCGGAAGGTCAAAATTCTGCCAAATTGTAAGTAGCGATGTCGGCACTCGGCGACACAGCACCGGGGTTGCGACTTTGATCTGAGCGAGTTTCGCGACCAAATTCACAGGAGTAACGTAGAGGCCAATAGCGCAGTGTAGCCATTACAACAGTTATCGCAAGATAACCGGGTCAAGTCACGTCGAGCGTGGCTGCTGCTTGGATGGGCGATCGCTTAGCGATCCTGTCCTTACAAGCTGCTCGGCCGTTAGTGGTGGTTCGGAAGTCACCTTTAAGCCGTTGATCCCCAGGTTAAGTGTTAGAGAAGGCTTCTTAGCCTTCACCTGGTAAATAAGACATCTTCACTTTACTTTACCTTAGAGTATGACGCTCTCATGACTCCGGATGGGTGGCTCCACGGATATCGCTGGTTCGGAACATGGGGGTTAGTTTGATACCGACTGGAATTGAGCCGCTGTCGTTACTACATACAAGACTTATATGACGTAACATTTGGCTAGACACACACTATACTTACCAGTTGTACACCGGCCCATCCAAAATTGACGTGCCCTACAGCTAGATACATACACACAGTCCTCACTGCACATCCCACGAAAGTTACAAACAGCTTCCAATGCCAGGTAATTCGTATTCAAAATACTTTCAAGTATATCAATTAGAAATTTAACTGCAGGTTATCAATGACTAATTTTTTGTTCGAGTAAAACATGATTAGTTAAACATTTTATTGTATGAATTTTATAGGGGTTAAAATAATAAAAACAAATCAGCCATTAGTGGTTATGACTCGCAGTTCTCTAAAGAACGAAATTGGATGTGTAATATATACACGTCCTTTACTTCTAGAAGTTACTAAATATTATTTGTAAAGACAAGCCGATATAAGCTTTTGTGCTAATATTTAGTGTCTCTCACACACTTTTCTTTCATCATGTTCTTTGAATTGTAGTGGAATCCAGTGACATTTTTCTCAATAATTAACTGTTTTCACTAGGGTTTTAAATGCCATAAATGACTTTTTGACATCAATAATAACTGGAGACGAAAGTTGGGTCTATGGATATGACCCTGAGACCAAATTTCAGTTATCACAATGGCAGTCTCCCCAGGATCCTCGGCCAAAAAAAGCAAGGCAAGTTCGAAGCAATGTCAAAGTGATGCTTACTGTTTTTTTCGACCACCGTGGAGTTGTGCACCACGAATATGCCCCTGAGGGTCAAACTGTGAATGCACAGTACTATTTAAGTGTCCAACGTCGTCTCCGAGATGCGATTCGCCGCAAAAGACCTGACTTGTGGGCGTCTCAAAATTGGCGGCTACACCACGACAATGCGCCAGCTCATTCTTCCCAGCTCATTCAAACTTTTTTTGGCGAAACACGGCACTCCGCAAGTTCCTCAGCCTCAGTACTCTCCAGATATGGCTCCATGCGATTTTTGGCTCTTCCCCCACCTCAAAAAACCATTGAAAGGCACCAGATTTGAAAGTCGAGAAGCAATTATGAAAAAAACGACGGCTGATCTCATGGCGATGCCGAAAAGTGATTTTCAAGACTGCTTCCAGAAGTGGAAACGTCGCTGGAATCGTTGTGTTGCTTCTCAGGGTGCTTATTTTGAAGAAAATTAACGCCAGCTTTTTTCAGGTAACTTCAGTTTTACGTTGCACCAAAAGGTAGGATACTTTGTGATTGGACCTCGTATGTTCTCACAATAAATTTAAAATGCGACATTATGTAATAATGTGTAAAAAGATCTTTACCTTAAATCTGAGTTCTCCCAGGGGTGGTTCCCCGTAAGGAATGCCTCGAAATGAATAATAATTCTTCCCATTCAGACTAGAATGCTTAACCAGACCTCTCAGCTGACCCAGCTTGGTTTGTATCACAACTGTCTTCTCCTCCATGTTCACCTGCAATGCATTTAAAATAAGGACGTTTTAAATAATTAAAGGTTTGGTTAAAATTTTTCACGTGTTTTTGGCAGTTTTAGTTACCATTTAATTAAAACGAGTTCTTTTAGATTGTTAACTATTTCACGTTACTTTTTTACCATCAGTGGATTATTATATAATATGTTAAATTTGTATTATGATATGGAAATTATAAAATGTAATGTGCTGCATAGCATTAATTTTAGTTAGCAAACAATAAACTATAATATTGAAATGTTTCATGTAGTATATTTAGTCATGTTCAACACAGAGACTATTGGTTGTCGGAACATACAATATATGAGGTTATCTAGGTTCTAAGGCTATATATATATATATATATATATATATATATATATATATATATATATATATATATATATATATATTTTCTATCAGCTAATGCGTTAACTTTGTTTGATAGTTGGTAATACTCCCTTGTATATAGTCGGTTCCACGTTCACCGTGCAGTACAGGTCTAATAAGACATACCCGTGTTACTACATTTACTGGAAACATCACTCCTAGTGTCATGCGGGTTGCTGCAACTGTCCTCGCGACCCGTGCGAAGGCGCTTAATAAATTTTACTGTACCCCTCCTTTTGTACCTTAGCTAATGTTCATACGTGTTTTATTTATCTGTGATGTTTGTACCGCTATAAAATTGTAGGTGTGTAAGGAGCTTATAATTTATTAGGTAACAATATGTAAATTAATTCACCGAATTGATGTTTATAATGAAACATTAAAATAGTATGATTTTGTTTTAATAATGTGTAAGAAGAGATAGGATAAAAATTACTGGACCTTTTTAGTAGTATACTGAATTCCCTACAAACGATTTTTCGTCAGATTCGAACTAGTTAACGGTTCATCCGCTATCGGGCTTAAAAAAAGGCGGAAAGGCTGAAAATGTGGACATTTTCTCGAATGTTTTTTGGGGTTAAAAGTAAAAAATACCGATTAACATACTTTTCCAGTTGGTTTTATTGCAAAAGCTATCTGCGTGCCAAATTTCAAGTTTCTAGCACTTCTAGAACTATGTTAGAATATGTGTTTATAATGGCCAGTGAGTAGAACAGTTTACACATGTTATGCGGCTGTTTAAATATGAGCCGCTGAGAGGAAAAGTGGTCTAAGTCAATTTTTTTTAAATTTGAGATTATTTGTGTAACATATTGTTTGTAAGTCATTCTATCACATGCAAAAGTGATCCAAGTCAAATCCTGTTTTTTTTTTTATTTAGATGGCAGTGAATAATCATTGGCCAACGGAATAGGTGAGATACTGAAAGCAAAAGTGGTACAAGTCTGACTTATACCACTTTTCCATGAAGGTGCTTGACTTACTTCACTTTTCCATGTGGTGTGTCTTGTTATGTGCTTTTGCTTCCTCTGCAGACTTAACACAGTGATAGTTTTGAATTTTTGTTCAAATAGTTTATTTAACGAAACCAGTATGGAAAGTGAATCTGAAGATTCAACTCCTTCAATTCTATTGGATTCAGGATCAGAATACATTCCATCTGATGCTGAAAGTACAGGTAACTATGCTTTCTAATCTATCTCTAAACCTCACTTTTTATAACCTCAATAGGCAATAGGCCTACTTATTGTATTTTGAATATTACTTGGCCTGTAATATTATTGTACTTTAAAGAGATTATTTATAGTGGATTGAGAAAATTCCAATTGTCTAGCAAAGTTAGAAAATTAACCTTAGCTTGGGCCTATCACTAAGTTAGTGGGCTGTTGTTTACACAAGCAGAGATAGGCCATGCCTATGCCTATCTCTGCATATGAGATAGGCCCATGATTTTGGGCAGATGCCTATAGGCCATACAATATTAGGATATAATTACCATCCAATTATACTGCCAAATCCTAATTTGAGTTTATTTTTTTAGATCATGAAAACGCAGGCGCAGCGATACCACAGAACATCTCTTCTGTCAGTGAAAATTCAGGTGCGGATATTTCATAATTATTTTTTATTATCTCTTCTTATACATTAATCAACATAAAAACTGTTATATTGCAGATTGTGCTGTAGTATTGGTAATAATAAAAAGATAAGGTTTAAAATACTCAAATAGCCAATACAATGTTTTACATTTTGAGTTGTCCGTAGATGTCAGCCTACCTGGCGAAAGGCCTCACAAATTTTAAACATTGTATTGGTTATTTGAGTAGCCTATTTAAAATCTTATCTTTAGAAAAAACTGTTATCCCAAAGTGTGTAGCTTATTCCAAAGCTATGAGATAAAGTACGTGACAAACCACCTATAATAGCTCGAAAACTAACATATTTTGTTTCTTTTAGTTGAAAATACTATTGTTGGCCTACAAAGAATTTGTTTTGTTACAGAACACAATATCGCAGTTGTTGCTGATGCCAAAACAAGAAAACGTAAAAGGAATATTAACAAAAAAAACAGAGCGGAAAATGAAACGTGCTTATGGGAAGGAGTATTTCACAGCAAAAGGCAAAAAGGTGGCGCAAAAAATATTCGTAAATGAACCATGTCAGCCTTCTTGCAGAAATAAATGCAATGAATTGGTAGCCGAAGAAGAAAGGAAGATTTTATTCCAGAAGTTTTACGATAATGGCCAGTTTTCAAGCACAAAATGCTTATATTTGTGGACTTTGCCAGCAGTCAACACCGATTACTCATCGAATAAGAGATGGCTCTAGAGGAATAAAAAATCGAACAGTAAGGTACCACTTACAATTACCTACCAAAAAACCGTTAAAGTGTGCAAGCAGTATTTTTAGGTACATTTCAAATCTCAAACGGAAGAGCTTCTAGAGCCCTCAAAAAAGGTTACAGATGGAAAAGAGCCGGGTAGCGATTTAAGGGGGAAGCAGGTTTCTGTTAACAAAACCGATGAAGGTAGACTGAAAATACTCAGAGATCATATTTCTTCATTTCCCTCGTATGAATCACATTATACAAGAAGTCACAATCCGAACCGCAAGTATTTACCAGAATCTCTTAACATTAGAGAGATGTACAATCTGTACAAGAATCATTGCTATACTTTGAACACCACAACCTCTATCAGAGTCAATGTACAGAAAAGTGTTCAATTTTTGAATTCAATTTGCACTTTCATCAGCCTCACAAGGATACGTGTGTGAAATGTGACACGTTCAAAATGAAACTAGCCATAGCTGAAGATGAAGAAGAAAAGAGAAATATTGAACGTATGAAGGAAATACATTTGAGAAAAGCAGACCTTGCAAGGGAGAGAAACTAGACGCAGCGAAAGAAGAATACAAGAACAATTCCAACGTTTATTCATTTACGTTTTGATCTTCAGAAGGCGTTAGCTTTTCCAAATTTGACATGTTCAATTGCATACTACAAAAGAAACATGTATGTGTACAATCTGGGCTGTCATCAGCTAGCAGATAGTTCAGCTTTCATGTATGTTTGGAATGAAGTTGAAGGTTCCCCAAGGATCTCGAGGTTGCTTCTTGTATTACAGAGCACTTAAGTCACAATGTTTCCAATGATTGTTAGTCATGTAATAATGTTCAGCGATAGCTGTGGCGGGCAAAAACCGCAACATCAAGCTTGCTCTCACCATGATGCAGTTTATTCAACAAGAGAATTGTAAAATTCAGACAGTAGATCATAAATTTATGGTCAGCGGACACTCATTTCTGCCTAATGACGCAGATTTTGGCATTATAGAAAAGTATTCTAAAGGAAAAAAAACAATGTACTCTCCTCGTGATTGGTACGATACCATAACAAAGTCAAAGAAGAAGAAGCCCTTTGTGGTTAAAATCATTAACCGAGAAGACTTTAATTCCACTCAGGCGCTCGAAAGATCAATTACTAGAAGAAAAACCAATGTAGATAAACACAAAAAGTATCTTGGTTTAGTATCCAATGGTTGAAGTATGTTAGGGGACCAACCCTTCAAGATCTTTTACAAGGAGACACTGAATGATGACATTCTCCCTTTGATTGTCTTGACATCACCCCAGCAAAAAAAAGGAAGGCGAATGGTATCCCTCGCAAGTAATCACAACTGAAGCTCTGTACTCGTCACCTCGTCCGGTTACAGCAGCGAAGAAGAAGGACATGATGGATCTCCTAGCCTTCATTCCTCCCATCCACCATAGTTTCTACACAGACCTGACAGTTGGAAATCAGCCTGAAGGAATTGACGACACCCCCATCATCGATCGTTGCAGTGAATCAGAATCCGATGATGAAAAGGACTAAAGGATAGGCTAACTTATCATTGTTCAATGTTTTTGTAGCTAACTAATGGCAAAAATAAATGAGTTCTTTCAGTTTCTTACATTGTAAAACAATTATTTACCCGAAATATGTTTTGGAAAAGTGGTACAAGTCAATTTTGAAAAAAGCTGCAAATTGTTACTAGTCGATTGCATTCATTAAGTACATATTTTGATATATGAAATGATAAATCAGGATATGAGTAACCAATTTTTGTCATAGAGTAAAAAGCTATTATGATGAATAGATTTATAGTACTCCTTTTAGTAAACCCTTCAGAATCTCAAAACTATAAAAAAGTGACTTGTACCACTTTTCCTCTCACTGGCTCATATTACAGTTGGGATTAGTTCTGCCTGTAGCTGGGATGTTATGTTAGTCCCAATCATAGCCACCAGGTGTCTCGCTCTCCTTAATTCCGCAATTTGACACTAGGATACATTACATTACATATACACCCTATTCATTAGGTCAAAACAACAAAATGTTTATTTCAAAACTACCTAAATATTTTATATTGTTTAAAAATTAGTAAATTTTTCTAATATATTAAATTGTAATTTTTTGCAATTATAATTTAGCCAAAAGTAAATCTCATTATGTGAAATTTATCACAGTAAGACAAAACCGTCAAAATCGGTGCCTGTTCGATTTCGTTTGCGGCCTTACTACTCGACTTAATTCCTTGTAATACACCTTGATTGAGGATTGGCATGGGATAGTCATATAGACAACGTTTGTTCAAAATTGTCCTCAGGCAGTTATGTTTTGAGGCAGCTATCCAAATATTGCCAAACTCAGGTACTAATTACGGCGTGTTATGGATTGATATACCTCCGCCTGTCATGCGGAGTGGTCTTGTGGGGAGGTTGTGCAAACTCCAGAAAAAAGCCGCTCGGACAATTGCAAAACTACAATGAAGAGGGTCGTGCAGACCAGCAGGAATATGAAACTGTTGACAATTGCCCTGCCTCTACATTCTAGAGACGTCTTTATTTTTCAGATCAAAATGCGATCACATTAGAGGTAGTGGCATACACTCTTATGAGACTACAGGCAGGGACAACTACCGAACTGGGAGACACAGGACGGTAGTACATGAGCGTTTGCCTTCTCAGATAGGAACTCAGTTTGTCAACAAACCGCCAAATTTGATTAAAAGTGTCGCAATGCCTAAGGCATTTAAAACTCGTCTGAAAAACCCCATTGATCTCAGAAGCTTTTTACAGTACAGACGAGTTCATGGCACATGTTTGGGTGACCACATAATTGGCTGACTGACGTTGGTGCTACAATGGGAAATTATTCGAATGCATGAGCACTAGGATGGAAGGAACAAATTGTATGTATGAAAGTAACCTAGATGTCATGTATGAATCCAAAATTTTAGCCTATTTTCTTTCTTGACAATTGCTATAGCGTTTATATGTTCAAAAGCAATAAATTATTATTATATTTTTTTATTCCTAAAATTAGTGTGAACAAAACATTTTCTAGCGTGTAAAATAAAACATTGACAAATACGAACTTCAAGTCAGATATTATTTAAATGACCACGATGTTTCTTTACTTTGGTTGTAGACACAGTATTTGTGAACATTTTATTAAAATATGTTATGGAATAAATTAAATGGGTTATTCCATAACTTCCGATTTATGAGAAGTTCACTAAATATGGGGTTGAAAGTTTGTTATTTTATTTGTATACACATTTCAAGCATAGAACCCATTTTGATAAACATATATTGTTTATATCTCTTACACAATATTGGTTGAAAAAACACAGAAAAGTGTAACCCTAACATTATCTGTCTTCATTAATACACTACTAGAGCCGACAAAGAGGGCGATGAGAACTATGTTAAGACTATTACAAATTAGACGTTCTAAATGATGACCGGTAAGCGTTGATAGTTAGGTAAGCGTTGACCTATTACTCGCTTTCTCTCTCGCCCGAGGCGCTGGAAGTGTGGAAGCGATAGTGGCTGCATTACGTATATTTGTCAACCCTTACGAAACACAAACAGACTTGTCATTCCGAAAAATTGCAAAATTGGAATCTTGTGGTATACTTTATGTCAGGTATTGTATTTGTTTAAAGTATTTAAGTAAGTATTAAAACAAATAAAAACAACACTTAAATATGATACATTGTTTGGCAATGAGTATACATTCAGTTTAACGCAAGTTAAAATATACCTTGAATATTTGTATGAAGGTTTCAACCCACGAAAGCCCCCTCCCCTGGATACGCGTATGCTCCGCATCACAAATAAATTCCCATTGAATTTATTTTGGTAAGTCAGTAATACTGACAGTGGTGTTATATCTATCCATTATATATCTTGTAACTTGGTTTGGGGATTTGGCAACTAGCTGTAATATTAAATGTATTTAGTTTCGTTCAATCATACCCATTGGTATATATATATATATATATATATATATATATATATATATATATATATATATATATCCCTAAATGGACAGTTAGAAATCCCATTGGGACATATATATTCCCAAACGGATTATTACAAATTCTATTTGGGATATAACAATAACAAGTTATTATTATTTTCAAAAAGGGAGACTGGAAAGAGTAAGAGATTTAAGATCTTTGTCCTACGCTCATAAGTTTTTTTTTGAATATGTACGTCACGGTTGTTTTAAGCCCAAAGATGAAATTTAGTGATTATATGCACTACAATCTTATATTTGTGTATTTCATGTCCTGCCATTTTTATCTGTCGTCTTACAGGAGCCAAAATGATTTGTTATTATGGGATATTATTGGATCCACACTGGTACGCTTAGCCAATAATAAAAGCCAGAAACATAATTTGGGCACTATTTTCTCTTGAAATATCTCTTACTACCCAGTTTTGAGTTTATATACTATCTTAAAAATATACGTCTACTAGTAACATTTTTATTAGGTTTTTTTAGTAACCTATATTAACAATGTTTTTATTGTATGTTTAAACTATTATGTGATTCCTACATATAATGATTTCATTGACGAGCTTAATATGTTCCCTTGTATTCATATACAGCACTGTTATTACATCAATAGAGTATTCAAATATTTACAAGACTATGAATAGGTTATAGCAAGACTAGAAGTGGCGGTTTAATAAGTTATGTAAAAAATAAAGCTGTGGCTATATGGTCGGCTACCGTCTGTAGATTAGACAGACGGGCGATGAGTGGTGCCGTCTGATGAAAGGGCAGCTGTAACTGTCACCTTTACACCACTGCCTTATAAATATAAAAAACACAATTTGTAGACTATTTTATTAATTGCATATTATGCATTGGTAATGTATTGAACGGTAATGTAATAAAAGTGTACGCTTAAATAAATTAAAAAGAAGAAATATACGACTAAAAATAATTAACCATGTACCAGAATCTACACTTCGTAGTTTATTAAGATATAGTTTTTTTTCTTTCAATTTTACTGGAATGTTTCAATTAATAGTCATTAAGAGAAATCATAATTAATTATAAATAATTTTTGTCATATCAAATATGTATGTCATTTAATAGCATAACATAACTGGAACATTTGTTTCATTTATACTAATAACACTCAAATGGTTATGATTTCATTGTATATTGTATGTAAGTGGTGAGAGGGAAATTTGTCTCTCGTCTTGAAATATTTGAAAATCAATTCTTCCATTTACCGATTTAAAATAGTTTTATTATTAATCACTTATGTATTATCGGACTTTAGCAGGACTCTAAGTTCTTATAGAAGGAATATTGGTACAGTTTAAAGTATATAGCATATCTCGAATCACTTATTCTTAATTGAATATGGTCCGTATTTTCTTTATTATTGATAAAATTTTTCAACTGGTCAAGAGAACTAAACTTTCTACAACCCGCCATTTTAATAACAATGCACAGTGCTAGAGCTACTTCTAAACCTTTGGCGTCACAGTCTGTGACGTCATAGTCTTTCCCGTTCTTTGAAACCAAGACCGGTAACCGGGCATATAGCCACTCCGAAAAAATAAAGATTTGATTTACTTTTTAGCAGTTGTGACTTTCAATTTGTTTAGCTTCGAGAAACGCATATTATTTCTGGCATATGAAAACTAATAGAGATTATCTTAAGTACTTGAGGTGTGAGGCTCAATCTTGATTTGTGCTCTTTGACTTAGCATGTAAAAGATACTCACCCAGAGCACGAAATTATTATGCATTATTTCAACTTACTATAAGATCTGATTGACATATTATAGTCTACTCTTTGAATCAAGACATAATGATAATCCCAGATATTCAACAGATAGGATCACGCAATACCAAAGTAAAAGTTTTAATTAAACGTTTAGTTGTCATAATTAAACTATTTTCTGGTCTATTGATGTTGAGGGGTCTACGTTATAATTAACTATACAAAAATAACTGTCAAGATTATTGAAGGATTTTCCGTCGCCAATTAATAACAATCAAAGCATATAAATTGATTACGTTTGGACAACATTTATTATCTACTGTTCAAGTATGTTTTTAGTTATTTTTCAGTTATTTGTATCTTTGTTTTTTACAGCAATCACTTTACAAAGCAAAATTATTAAAATAAAGTTAGCAACAAAAATACACGACAATTTATATGGATCATATCGGGTTTACGACTGTGTACCGCTTCAGTGTCGAACGACTCTTGTACCATAGCCTGGCCAGCATCAGAGGACGAAACAGAGTTGCAATACGGCATCTTGATGTCTAATAAGATCATCATATGCATTCTGAACGGCAAACGTATACGAGTATTATTAATTACGAGTACCAGTTTTATAAAGTGGTATCTATTGTGGCACTTTACATCTAAATTCTGTTTCGTTATTGTTCAACCTCGTTAATCCAGATTTAAATTATCCAGATCGGTTTTATAGGGTGCAGCGATTATGATGTTTTAAAGTATAATCAATTTTTGTTGAATCTTCAGGGAAATTTCTTTTCCGATAACACACGTTCCGCGTTCAACACAATGCGTACAATATACTGAATTAACAATATTTTTGTTGGTCAACGAGAGGTTTATAATTATGAATTTGAAAGATGTAAATTATTAGGTTCAGACAGACAATAGCATCGTTAATGATGTACATAGAAATTGCATCAGCTGATCGATGTTCAAGGGTAACAGTGGACAGAATTGAAACGTATTCTGACAATAAATGATCGGAAGATACCATCACTCATTCTGATAACACAGACCGGCTGGTGGTTTTTCGAGCCACAATCTGACACTTCGTTAGTGAAAAATGGCAATGAAACGTCTGCTTGATCACACTTCCCAGAATCAGTGTACCGAGGTTAACCAAAAGAGAGAGACTGAGTTTTTTACGGAAATGAAAACAGTATTCCTTATTATTTGTCGTTTTGTTGGTTTCCCCTATAATCAATCTAAAACGAAATATTAAATTAGGTATCTTTACTGTTATATTAGTAACATGTAAACTTCACCCAGCAGGGATCACTTCTGGCTGGTTTATATCTACCAGTTGAACCCACCACTGGGCACAGCAAAAACCGATGTGCCACTTCAATTTGGGCAACCTTATGGATGTCCAGTAGCGGCACATCACTAACCGCAAATGTTGAGATTCTGGGATTCATGGGCAATTCGATAGGTCTAGCCTACTGTGGAGGATGGCTGTTGGAGTTGGTGGGGTTTGTTCCCTTACGTCAGAGGGTCTTGTTAACCTCAACAAGGGTGTGCCACCCCTGCCTACTTTGACTGGAGAGGCTGGTTCACAGCTGGCCTCCCTTCTTCCGGGATGACTTTGAGATTTAGTGCCCTAATTCTTCCTCATGGATCTCGATAGGAGGCGGCCCCTACTCCCTAACCTTACCCATCCTGAATATCCTATCACTCCGGAAGCAGCGCAAAGGTCCTTACAGGACTAAGTGCAATTTATAAGCTTCTTGTCCTAAGAAAAAAAAAAAAAAAAAAAAAAAAAAAAAATGTAAACTTAATTATAATGCGTAATCTGTTTTGTGTTTACTATATTTCCGATTTATTTGAATTTTCATTTATCCGGATTATTGTGATCTCAATTAATCCAGATAAACGAGGTTGTGCTGTACGCATCTCATTGGAAGCCAACGACTTGCTTCTGTCCCAACTCGACTTTGAAGACCACTTTGAGGTAACACCGCTACCCAGCAGACATCTAAGATTAAATTCACATGAGCGTAGAAGCGACTTCCCTGACTTCTTACGTTTTTCTGTTTGGAGAAGAGACAAGATATTAAGAACCGGTTGAACTTACCGAATATGCTCTAGCGCCGCTCGCTTCACCCACTCTAGAAAATCGTTTAAAATCCCACTTTTATTATGCAAACAAGAAAAAAACTACTGAGTTAACTTGCTAATTCTCAATCACAAACCGCCATATAAAGACATAGCGATGAAAACACGACTAAACAGAATCGACGATGCATACGCCACGACAGTGACAGAGGGTTAATATCAGTGGCCCTCACGATAATCTTGTGACCTTTCACTGCCTTCAAAATCTGTCGAACACTGCTAACAGAAACTTGTCATGAACCCTAGAAATCCACTTACAATGGGCGCTTCCAATACTTCGCACATTGTGTTGGCCATAAAACTACAGAAATATTAATGCAGAACTCTTACAATGCGGTATTAAGAACATGTTATTATTAATTGCTAATTTCCAGGATTGTATGTTATGTACGCTCGTAAGTATACAATACGTGTTAGACATTAAACTGCACGATGAGCTTAACAAATCCGAGCTGATAGTGTCTTGGCCATTCAGAGAAACATTGCAAGATATTACTTCAAGATATGGATGTCGCCACACAGTTTATCGTTATGTTATGAATGCGCTAACACTTCCCCACCTACAGTCATAGGATTAAAAATACAAGTAGTGAAGGCCTTTTAAAAACAAGTGTCTTTAGTCTAACTTCATTCATAATGATTGGCCTACAACCAAAGTTTAAATTCGTAAATGAAATACATCCTTACTGTACTTTAATTACAGTCATGACTGTAGTGGCGGCCATCTTAATTTTAACCTAATAAGAAAATTGGCTAAACTTCGTGCGCTTTCACAACCTTATTTTTATACTCATATAATTACGATTTTGCGATTTTATTTAAATTTTGTCGATAATTTTATATTATATAAAATATTAAAAAGATATAGACTTTAGAGGAAAAACTACAAACTTTCGGATACATGTTAATAAGATCTTCTACATGAGATATCGTCCATAACGTTATGATCAAATAAGGGCGTGAAAAGGCATAAGATTTAACATTATTCTTATGAAGAAAAACTCAAGGTCATTTCACTACAGCCGGCTCTTAAGAATCCGACAGGACCTTACTGAAATCGTGCGTCCGTCCGTCTCTGCGATAACTCTCGACAGAAAGGTCCTAGAGGCTTGAAAGGCAGCTCACAGTCCACACTCGATTTAAGGAATACAGCTATTGATTTTGGGATCAAAAGGTCAAAAGACAGTATGTCGATAACTCTTGATAGAATGGTCTCCAGGTTTTTGAGACAAGAACCTCAATTAGGTTTGAGGTTAAAGGGTAGACCGTCTGTCTGTCTGTACCGTAACTCTTGATCGTTTGATAGAAAGGCCTCAGAGACTTGTAACGTGGTACGTATAGGATCATCCTGGTCCAAGGAAGAACATTATTGATCACAGGGTTGAAATGGTAAGTGCATGTCCGAAGGTCTGTCAGTCAGTATGTGCAATAACTCTTAGTTCTGACCGTAGGCTGCGTGGTACTGTGGATTCTTTCGACACGTCCTTATACAAATCTATTAAATTTGTAATACAATATCATCTTCATTCTGAAAATTCGCTTCTATTACAACACTGTATAGACTTTATAATATGACGTCATTTGTTCTGAATTTATTAATCATTGAGAAGCCAAGGTTCTTTCAAACAAAGGATATGCCAAAACTGTAATGTTAATACAAATCTGGCTTCTAATATACGACTGACACATTTCTATCAATGCGATAGGAACCGGCCACAACATTGAATCTAAGATTACTGCATTTGTATTTTTGAAATTGTATGATCAATTTATCGAGAACTATGTTCGATATTTCCTTCGCTAAAACTCGAGGCTATCAACTGAGGCGCTAGCCTGTTAGAATTGAATTAAAAAATAACTATTCAATTATATAACGGTTGCCTTGGTATATATTAAATGATCTAGTCATGTAAAAATAGTACTGAATGTAAAACATTTAATTTATGTTATGAAATAATAGCTAATTTTATCCTAAGGACAACCGTGTGAAATGGTAGGCCCTACACAATATCAATGTAACACTTGTAGGCATACCCGGATAATATACTGAAATTATAAACATACTGTAACATTAAAATATCTAACATGAAATATGTCATTACTTGGGAAATAAATTGTTACTGTATATTCAATGAACTGGGTAGTACAATTTTTATTTGTTTTAAACAATATCTATTGTGGAGTAAACATTATTTTTAGTGTCATTTTTAGTTTAAAGGGTAAGTAAATTTTCTAATATTAAAAGTTTATATATTATTGTACTCAACAAACAATTCCTATAATTAATTTTACATACACATATTCATCATCCACAGTACTTAAAAATATTACAAGAATCATAATATTACAAAAATAGAAAATATAATACAAATACTAACCAATTGAGAAGAAGCCATATAGGCGATTAGACACTAAGAACAAAGAATGTCTCTGATGCCGTTGTTATCTTATCAATAAACTTGGGCAAGTTCAGTGAAGGCTCTAGATTTTAAATTAGTGGGGTTCTTAGCGGGCAGCCAACTTGTGTTGCACTGTTGAGGGATATAATACTACTGATGAAGTATAAATTGATGTATTGTAACTCATAGGGGGAAGAACAAGGATGTAGATGAATACAGTGATATGAAAATAAACTGTATTGTACAATATTTACAGAGCATTTCTGTTTACATTTCAGAAGTCAAGTTTACCAATGATCAAAAGTCAGTGGGTGGTTTCGGTTCTCCCCTTCGCCAAAATACATAATTATAAATGTTGAGCTTCCAGGGTTTTATAGGTCAAATATTTGTACTGTAGTTAACAACCATTCCCAAAATCCTTCTTTTTATGGCTACCCCCTTGTCAGCGAACACAGTGAACAAGGATGGCGTGTAAAGAAGCCACTAAATTTAACCACAATTTTCAATTTGTTTACATATATAGTTATGAAAATACAGAGAAATCTTCACTGTGGTAACATCACTCCTTACATTGACCTTTGCTGAAACCGCTGGTTAGCATAGCATAAGAAAATATACAGATACAAAAATGTAAAATGTTAATAAAAACTAATTTTTAACTGTACATTTGAGCAAATATGCAGTGCTTGGTTAGTACTGATTACTGATATAAAAGACAAAGTTACTATCTAACTTTTACTATATACTTAAAGTCAATTATCAAACCCATCTTAGGTCTTTCGACAGAAGTAGACTTTTCTGTCCTGCACACACACACACACACACACACACACACACACACACACACACACACACACACACACACACACACACACACACACACACACACACACACACACACACACACACACACACACACACACACACACACACACACACACACACAATATATATATATATATATATATATATATATATATATATATATATATATATATATAGTATATACAGGGTGTTCTGAAAAAAGGTGCCCATAAGTCAGGGCGTGATTCCTCACATCAAAATAAGAAAAAAAGGTCTAATTAACATAGGTCCGAAAATGCTTAGTTACCAAGTTATACAGGGTGAAAGATTTCGTCTGAATTTCAGTTCCCCTGCTGCAACGAAGCCCTACGGGTATTTGTTGGCTGTTAATTAAGATGTACAATTTAGCGTACTTTATGTAAAATGAACTGAAAAATTGAATAAAACCGTTTCCAGACCTGTAGCTACAGTAATTTTTAAGATATGTGACGAAATACGCGAAACTTGGTCCCGAAAAACAAGTTACATTTAGGTTTGAAGCAGATTTACTATGTTAAATGTACAATAAACACAAAATATTTTTTCACGGTACTTGTAGAAAATTTAATTTCGAAGAGAAAGATGTAAAATAAGTCTATAATAGACAAACGCAAACTTTTAAAAATAATCCTTAATTACATACAAAACGCATGAAAAATAGACAAAATCTGTTAAGCTCTCTACAAATGTAATATTGAAATTAAAACAGCTGTTTTATTAAAACAAATTAATGAGTTACTATTATTTTTTATCAAGTAAATATTTTTAACAATCATACATTATCATACATAAAAAAGTTATCTGAATTATCATTCAACAAAAAAGTTACACTTGTCCTAAAAAAACTAACCACGTCACAGTAGATGTTCAAAATGTTTCCCTTCATTCAAAATACAAGCATCCAGCCGTCTTCTCATAGACTGCCGAACTCTTTCGAAGATCCCAGGTGTCTCACGTATCCTTTGAATCCCGTTAACAATCCTTATTCACAACTCTTCTATGGTATCCACAGGCGAGTCGTAGACAAGCGTCTTTAAATGTCCCCATAAGAAAAAGTCTAGAGGATTGAGGTCAGGTGACCTTGCAGGCCATGCTACTGGGGCTCCTCGACCAATCCATCTGTTTGGATATGCTTCATTTAAAAATTCTCTTACTTGTAATGTGTAATGAGCTGGAGCTCCATCCTGCATGAACCACACGTTGTTGCGTGTGTATAGTGGCACATCTTCGAGTAACTCATTCAGATTAGTCGTCAAGAAATGTAAATAATTTTCACCATTGAGCGTATCAGGTAAAAAACTAATAAAAATTTTATCACCCAGAATAGCAGCCCATACGTTTATAGAAAACTGATATTGGTGACGGTTCTCTGAAATAGCACGTGGATTTTCAATTGCCCACATGTGAGTATTGTGGGTGTTAAGAATAGCCATTCTTGAAAATTTTGCTTCATCAGTAAAGATAATGTAATTTAAAAAATGTGGATTTCTGCACCTTTGGATAAGCCATTGGCATAGCTGAACACGAGGAAAGTAATCTCGAGGCAAAAGAGCCTGGACCCTTTGATAGTGATAAGAATGCAACTGCTGCTCGTGTAAAATCTTCCAGACAATTGAATTATTAACACCGAAATCCAAGGCTAGTTCTCTAGTACTTCTTCCAGGATGATTCTCTATTTCGTCCAACACGCCCTCCTCCAATTCAGCTGTACACGTTGTACGTGGCCGTCCTGATCTACCAACTTTTCCAGATTTAAAGGTTCCCGTCTCGCTTAGCCTTCTATGAATGGAAGAAAACATTTTATGAGTCGGTAACTGTCTATGAGGAAAATGTTCCTGATAGAGTCGTCTAGCCTGACGACTGTTGCAATGTGCAAGACCGTACATTAAATGCATGTCTGCCATTTCACCATTAGTGTACAAAATATTCATATTACCTGCCATGATGAATAAGATATTATTAGCTATCAAAAATTAACTTCAACGGCACTCGCACTAACTTGTATTAAAGTACAGATCAACACACGCACTTAATGAGCAATGGAAAAATAGCTGCTTGTAATGTTTATTTAAATTATTATAAACAATGTTACATTGTTAAAACATATGTTTTAAATAGAAATTATATTGTTTCTCAAATCAAATATTTTAATAAAACAGCTGTCAAGCTCTTGGCAGGGGAGAGGAAGGCGATTTATCAGAGACAAGGCGAGATCGGCAAGGACGCAGCAAGACCCGAAGAGCGTGCCCGAACCTTCCAGCAGTGGCAACACAGCTGGGAGCACGAAACCCGAGGACGATGGACTGCGCGACTCATCGAGCAGGTTCAACCATGGGTCGAAAGGCGGCATGGCGAGGTGGATTACTACCTCACGCAGTTCCTGACAGGTCACGGCTATTTCAAGTCGTACCTGAACCGGATGGGCAAGACCGATTCACCGGATTGCATCTACTGCCCGGGCGTTCCCGACGACGCGGAACACACCTTCTTCCGCTGTCCGCGTTGGGAAAGGCCCCGCCTGGAGGCCACAAGAAAACTCGGGGTTTTTTCGGTGGATACGGTCTGCGAAAAGATAATGGAGGATGAGGGGAACTGGGATTGTTTGTCACAGTTCGTCCGGGGCATCCTCCTGGAAAAGAGACCCGATCTGGACCGCGAAGTGGCCCAGATCCCTTGACCGAGCGGCTGGATAAGGAGCGAGCCCCACGGGCTTAAGCCAAATTTAGGCCTAGCCTGAAGTAATGTGATAAACAATCCCAGGTTAGAATCCTAAAGAGTAGAGGAGGTTTTTTAGTGGGTAAACCCGTTTTTAGGGGAGTCCCACACTACAGGCTGGCCACCTGTGTGCGTAATTGCATTTTTCCTGCCTCTCCCTCAAAAAAAAAAAAAAAAAAAAAAAAAAAAAAAAAAAAAAAAAAAAAAAAAAAAAACAGCTGTTTTAATTTTAATATTACATTTGTAGAGAGCTTAACAGATTTTGTCTATTTTTCATGCGTTTTGTATGTAATTAAGGATTATTTTTAAAAGTTTGCGTTTGTCTATTATAGACTTATTTTACATCTTTCTCTTCGAAATTAAATTTTCTACAAGTACCGTGAAAATATATTTTGTGTTTATTGTACATTTAACATAGTAAATCTGCTTCAAACCTAAATGTAACTTGTTTTTCGGGACCAAGTTTCGCGTATTTCGTCACATATCTTAAAAATTACTGTAGCTACAGGTCTGGAAACGGTTTTATTCAATTTTTCAGTTCATTTTACATAAAGTACGCTAAATTGTACATCTTAATTAACAGCCAACAAATACCCGTAGGGCTTCGTTGCAGCAGGGGAACTGAAATTCAGACGAAATCTTTCACCCTGTATAACTTGGTAACTAAGCATTTTCGGACCTATGTTAATTAGACCTTTTTTTCTTATTTTGATGTGAGGAATCACGCCATGACTTATGGGCACCTTTTTTCAGAACACCCTGTATATATACAGGGTGACCATTAAGTCTTAGGACGACTTTACAACTTTTAAACGACAAGAGATATCACAACCAAATTTGGTATACCGTTACTGGAATTTGTAAGCTACTTTTCTGTGTACATGGTGGTCGGATTTCACCTTTGGGGGACGGCCCGTCGGGGGTTATAAGAAAATCTTTAATGACAGCCTATGTTGAGTTGTACATCATTTTAAAGTTCTAGTTGAACTGAAAACAATGCCGCAAACCGGACTTCAAAAGGTTGATCCAGTAGGAAGAAATCGCTGTTCAAAGTTTAAAAAATGTTTAATATCATTATTACATAAGAAATAACTAATACTGTAACTGTTAGAAGTTAAGGGGAATACTTACTGAAAGTCTTTCAAAGTGGTGTTCAAAATTTCACCATCGGTCGTCTGGCAATGTGCTAACCGGTTATAATAGCCGGCTACTGCATTTTGTATGTATTCTCGTAGAAAAGCTTGAGCTTCATGTGATATCCTATGTCTGAGTTCGTTCAGATCTGTACGCTAAGTTCGATAAACTTTGTCCTTGATTTAGCCCCATAGGAAGTCAAGCGGAGTTAGGTCAGGGGAACGAGCCGGCCACTCAATCGCACCACGTCTTCCAATCCACCGGTGTGGGAATACTGCATCTAAGTATTGCCTTACCTGAACACCATAGTGTGGCGGTGCTCCCGTCTTGTTGGAAAAAACATGTTTGGAAGTCAGCGCCCAGAGTAGCTTGTAAAACAGGAACAATCTCATTTTGGAGTGTATTATGATACTGGTTGGCATTTAAATTTCCATCGAAGGAAAATGGTCCTATAATTGAATTATGTACGACAACTGCCCATACGTTTAATTTTTGGGGATGTTGTGTGTGACACTCACTCATCCAGTGTGGGTTAACATTATATCAATACCGGCAGTTATGCCTGTTAACATGGCCATTCAACATAAAAGTCGACTCATCTGAGAATACAATACCGTCTAAAAGTATTAGGTTTTGGTCAATTTTATTCATCATAATTTCACTGAATTCCATCCGGCGATGAAAATCATCTTCGCTTAGTTCCTGCAACAGAATAACACGGTATGCTTTGAAACCAGAGACTTCTTTAATAATTTGCGAACCGATTCACGACCTATTCCATGAGATTGTGCTACTGATCTAACTGATTCATTTGGATTTTCAATGAAAGACTGAAGAATGTCTAATGAGCCGTCTTCGTCTGTCACAGTACTTGGTCGTCCAGATCTGGCTTGATCCTTAACACTACCAGTGTCTACAAAGCGAGCAACTGTGTACTGTGCTGTGGATTTAGAAATAGGATCTCTATCAGGAAAAGTAGCATTGAATAAATGTGTTACTTCTGCAAACGGTCTTACATTATCACCCCAGCCGCACATCATTAAGAGTAATTCTTTCAAGCTCACTAAGCGACATCTCTTAAAACTTATAACTAACAGTAACAGGATATGGCTGCAAAAAGTACTGTGGCTTGAGTGGAACTGATAAGTGAACTGATACACAGATAACAACCATTACGGGGAAGTCCAGTGGATGGGATACGAACTCATACATAGGATATCACATGAAGCTCAAGCTATTCCACGAGAATACATACAAAATGCAGTAGCCGGCTATTATAACCGGTTAGCACATTGCCAGACGACCGATGGTGAACATTTTGAACACCACTTTGAAAGACTTTCAGTAAGTATTCCCCTTAACTTCTAACAGTTACAGTATTAGTTATTTCTTATGTAATAATGATATTAAACATTTTTTAAACTTTGAACAGCGATTTCTTCCTACTGGATCAACCTTTTGAAGTCCGGTTTGCGGCATTGTTTTCAGTTCAACTAGAACTTTAAAATGATGTACAACTCAACATAGGCTGTCATTAAAGATTTTCTTATAACCCCCGACGGGCCGTCCCCCAAAGGTGAAATCCGACCACCATGTACACAGAAAAGTAGCTTACAATTTCCAGTAACGGTATACCAAATTTGGTTGTGATATCTCTTGTCGTTTAAAAGTTGTAAAGTCGTCCTAAGACTTAATGGTCACCCTGTATATATTATATATATACATGTATATATATATATATATATATATATATATATATATATATATATATATATATATATATTTTCTGGATCAGGAAACCAGGGGAAAAAACTATGGAACAAAAAAATACATAGTTACCAAAGAGTTCAAAATGCCGGACAATGACCGTTTGCTGCTTAGGTTTAGAAAATCCATGTTTCTTTCATGGCCAATTGCAGTGGCGTAGCGAAGGGGGGGGTCCAGGGAGTCCGGACCCCCCCGAAATTTAAGAAATTAAAAATTTATCATGGAGCAGGAGAAAAAAAGGAGAGTTATCATTACTCTTGTCCACACACATTAAATTGATTGATTTAATTGATTAAAGTGACCGTTGTTATAAATATAATTGCCCTTTCGTGTAAATCATAAAGTATCAAACGATACTTTTGGGCTCGGCCTTTCGGATAGTGTAGTGTAATCACGGTATTTATAGGGCGCGGCCACGTGACGTCGCAAAGTAACCTGAACCGTAACACGGCGAATAGTTTAAATTAGCGACCACTTCGTTCAAATTCGTCTTGGGGACGTAAAATGACCGCTTAGAATTAAGTTACGACGTTGATTTTAGGTGTTATTAAACTGTAGACGTGTATATAATTATCGAAAAAATTTTAAAAAATCACTTTTGGTCGGAAAATACTCTTGAAAACTCTACTGATTAAAAAAAACTTCAACTAATTTGAACTTCAGTGATTGAGGTAACATGGTGTTTTCGATTGAGTCAGGACGACGATTTTTGTTATCATTAAACTGTACACTGTACCTATATAATTATCGAGAAAAAAAATCACTTCCGGTCGGTAAATACCGAAGAAAAGCTCTCTACAGATTCAAGTTTTGACGATTTTGGATTTCACTGGTTGAGTGGTTAAGATAAAAGTGGTACTTAGAATTATGTTGGGACGTTGATTTTAGGTATTAATTCAACGCCGACTAATACATATATAGACTAATTATCGAGAAACAAAACAATAAAATCAATTCCGGACGGAAAATACCGAAGAAAAGCTCTCTACAGATTCAAGTTTTGACGATTTTGGATTTCACTGGTTGAGTGGTTGAGGTAAAAGTGATACTTAGAATTATGTTGGGACGTTGATTTTAGGTATTAATTCAACGCCGACTAATACATATATATATAATTATCGAGAAACAAAACAATAAAATCACTTCCGGACGGAAAATACCGAGGAAAAGCTCTCTGCAGATTCAAGTTTTGACGATTTTGGATTTCACTATTTGAGTCGTTGAGATAAAAGTGGTACTTAAAATTATGTTAGAACATTGATTTTAGGTATCAATAGAACGCTGACTAATAACTATATAATTATCGAAGAAAAATTGAAAAATCACTTCCGGTCGTATAATACACAGGAAAAACTCTACTGATAAGTAGTTCCGACTACTTTGGATTTCACTGACTGAGGTATTATTTCATTTTCCTTAGTAGGTATATCCGATCGGAAGTGATTATTTTTGTTTATTTTTCTCGATAATTATATATTTATTAGTCGGCGTTGAATTAATACCTAAAATCAATGTCGTAACATAATTATTATAAGTACTACTTTTACCTCAACCAGTGAAATCAAAAATCGTCAAATCTTGAATCTGTAGAGAGCTTTTCTTCGGTATTTACCGAACGGAAGTGATTTTTTCTCGATAATTATATAGTTAGTCGAGTACAGTTTAATGATAACACAACATCGTCGCCCTAACTCAATCAAAAATACCACGTTTACCTCAATAACTGATTTCCGAAGTAGTTGGAGTTCTAATCAATAGAGTTTTTGATGTGTATTTTATTTCTGACCGAAAGTGATTTTTTTTATTTTTTCCGATAATTATGTACTCGTCTACAGTGTACTGATACAAAAAATCGTCATTGCAACTCATTCATAAATAACTCAATCAATGAAGTCCAAAGCAGCCGAACTAATCTAGAGAGTTTTTCCGGTGCATTTTCCGACCGTTAGTTTGACCTGCGCCCGAGCAACGTAGAAAATTGCCCTCCTTTTCTAAAGGGTTTTCGGCCGTCAGTGGCCCAATGTCCCCGAAGGGGTATTTCATTTTCTCCACAGAATATAGTTTTGTCAATTACACGATTGAGTGAAGCTCTGTTTTGTTCTTCTTCTTTCTTATCCAGTGAACGCAACATCACATTGGTGCCTTCTACTCGACCAGAATCGAACTTCGTAAAGTTTCTGTAGCTATACAAGAAAATTTGTGGCACTGTACTAGAGTTGCTGTGAGGGTTGAATTTGCCTATTACATCTTTCCACTTTCTATAAGGCGTAGTTACTAAAGCTCCATATTTTTGGTATTTACCTTTTACTAGTGAACTCATTGGCAAATAACACACAAATGTCCCCCGTTTCGGACCCCCCCCCCCGAACGAAATTTCTGGCTACGCTACTGGCCAATTGTATGCTGCATCCTCACGTGTTGGTAAACTATCTAATTTATTGATATTAGCAAAAGATACATTACCTAAAAATGTTAAGAAAAAACAGTGCTTAATTGAATTTTAATTTATAATATCACAATTATTTGGAGTAAGAATCAACCATTTCATACCTTATTAATAAAATTGAATTCATGCAATAAATAATTTTGATAGTACTTATTTATTATTTATTGTACTTGAATTTAATACAATACATAATAATGCATTATTTTAACATAATATTAATCGCATAATAACCAAGCCACAGCGAAGCATTTTATATATATAACTATAACTATAAAAATAGCTCAATTATTAAAGTGATCATTAGATCTCATAAAAAATTCATCACATTCTTTATACCACAAAAAAGTAAGAGCTATTTGTATTGAATGAGTGCCCAACATAATACTAGTAATCAATATGTAAGAAAAAAATTAACTTTATTCTGTAAATATACTATTTTTATTATTGTTATATTATGTATACAAAAAGTCCAGTAAAAACACACTCATATGCGGCTTTGGATTAACACAGAATGAGGTAGCATTTTGAGGGTCAAAACTGTACTGTTAATAATATACAGTAATAATAAACTTGATTTAAACACTAATATATGACGCATATAAAAATTTTATGTTACTCATATTTTTTACGTTAAACATGTTATGTTTCAAATTATTATAAAGCTCCATGACGATATATCACAGGTGTTTGGTAAGAAAGGGTTATGGATATAGTCTTCAGGGTACTGTCTGACTGGCCTTGAATTATTTTAGTAGTAACTATTGAAATGTTACACAAGTTATTCAACCAAATATCATACAACCTTCTATAAAATATTTCAGTTACTATATATCACTGATGTTCATAGAAACTATTTAGCTATTCCACTTCAGGGTACTGTCTGACTGGCCTTGAACTATTTCAGTAGTAACTATTGAAATGTTACACAAGTTATTCAACCAAATATCATACAACCTTCTATAAAATATTTCAGTTACTATATATCACTGATGTTCATAGAAACTATTTAGCTATTCCACTTCAGGGTACTGTCTGACTAGCCTTGAACTATTTCAGTAGTAACTATTGAAATGTTACACAAGTTATTCAACCAAATATCATACAACCTTCTATAAAATATTTCAGTTACTATATATCACTGATGTTCGTAGAAACTATTTAGCTATTCCACTTCAGGGTACTGTCTGACTGGCCTTGAACTATTTCAGTAGTAACTATTGAAATGTTACACAAGTTATTCAACCAAATATCATACAACCTTCTATAAAATATTTCAGTTACTATATATCACTGATGTTCGTAGAAACTATTTAGCTATTCCACTTCAGGGTACTGTCTGACTGGCCTTGAACTATTTCAGTAGTAACTATTGAAATGTTACACAAGTTATTCAACCAAATATCATACAGCCTTCTATAAAATATTTCAGTTACTATATATCACTGATGTTCATAGAAACTATTTAGCTATTCCACTTCAGGGTACTGTCTGACTAGCCTTGAACTATTTCAGTAGTAACTATTGAAATGTTACACAAGTTATTCAACCAAATATCATACAGCCTTCTATAAAATATTTCAGTTACTATATATCACTGATGTTCATAGAAACTATTTAGCTATTCCACTTCAGGGTACTATCTGACTAGCCTTGAACTATTTCAGTAGTAACTATTGAAATGTTACACAAGTTATTCAACCAAATATCATACAGCCTTCTATAAAATATTTCAGTTACTATATATCACTGATGTTCATAGAAACTATTTAGCTATTCCACTTCAGGGTACTATCTGACTAGCCTTGAACTATTTCAGTAGTAACTATTGAAATGTTACACAAGTTATTCAACCAAATATCATACAGCCTTATATAAAATATTTCAGTTACTATATATCACTGATGTTCATAGAAACTATTTAGCTATTCCACTTCAGGGTACTATCTGACTAGCCTTGAACTATTTCAGTAGTAACTATTGAAATGTTACACAAGTTATTCAACCAAATATCATACAGCCTTATATAAAATATTTCAGTTACTATATATCACTGATGTTCATAGAAACTATTTAGCTATTCCACTTCAGGGTACTATCTGACTAGCCTTGAACTATTTCAGTAGTAACTATTGAAATGTTACACAAGTTATTCAACCAAATATCATACAGCCTTATATAAAATATTTCAGTTACTATATATCACTGATGTTCATAGAAACTATTTAGCTATTCCACTTCAGGGTACTATCTGACTAGCCTTGAACTATTTCAGTAGTAACTATTGAAATGTTACACAAGTTATTCAACCAAATATCATACAGCCTTATATAAAATATTTCAGTTACTATATATCACTGATGTTCATAGAAACTATTTAGCTATTCCACTTCAGGGTACTATCTGACTAGCCTTGAACTATTTCAGTAGTAACTATTGAAATGTTACACAAGTTATTCAACCAAATATCATACAGCCTTATATAAAATATTTCAGTTACTATATATCACTGATGTTCATAGAAACTATTTAGCTATTCCACTTCAGGGTACTATCTGACTAGCCTTGAACTATTTCAGTAGTAACTATTGAAATGTTACACAAGTTATTCAACCAAATATCATACAGCCTTATATAAAATATTTCAGTTACTATATATCACTGATGTTCATAGAAACTATTTAGCTATTCCACTTCAGGGTACTATCTGACTAGCCTTGAACTATTTCAGTAGTAACTATTGAAATGTTACACAAGTTATTCAACCAAATATCATACAGCCTTATATAAAATATTTCAGTTACTATATATCACTGATGTTCATAGAAACTATTTAGCTATTCCACTTCAGGGTACTATCTGACTAGCCTTGAACTATTTCAGTAGTAACTATTGAAATGTTACACAAGTTATTCAACCAAATATCATACAGCCTTATATAAAATATTTCAGTTACTATATATCACTGATGTTCATAGAAACTATTTAGCTATTCCACTTCAGGGTACTATCTGACTAGCCTTGAACTATTTCAGTAGTAACTATTGAAATGTTACACAAGTTATTCAACCAAATATCATACAGCCTTATATAAAATATTTCAGTTACTATATATCACTGATGTTCATAGAAACTATTTAGCTATTCCACTTCAGGGTACTATCTGACTAGCCTTGAACTATTTCAGTAGTAACTATTGAAATGTTACACAAGTTATTCAACCAAATATCATACAGCCTTATATAAAATATTTCAGTTACTATATATCACTGATGTTCATAGAAACTATTTAGCTATTCCACTTCAGGGTACTATCTGACTAGCCTTGAACTATTTCAGTAGTAACTATTGAAATGTTACACAAGTTATTCAACCAAATATCATACAGCCTTATATAAAATATTTCAGTTACTATATATCACTGATGTTCATAGAAACTATTTAGCTATTCCACTTCAGGGTACTATCTGACTAGCCTTGAACTATTTCAGTAGTAACTATTGAAATGTTACACAAGTTATTCAACCAAATATCATACAGCCTTATATAAAAATATTTCAGTTACTATATATCACTGATGTTCATAGAAACTATTTAGCTATTCCACTTCAGGGTACTATCTGACTAGCCTTGAACTATTTCAGTAGTAACTATTGAAATGTTACACAAGTTATTCAACCAAATATCATACAGCCTTATATAAAATATTTCAGTTACTATATATCACTGATGTTCATAGAAACTATTTAGCTATTCCACTTCAGGGTACTATCTGACTAGCCTTGAACTATTTCAGTAGTAACTATTGAAATGTTACACAAGTTATTCAACCAAATATCATACAGCCTTATATAAAATATTTCAGTTACTATATATCACTGATGTTCATAGAAACTATTTAGCTATTCCACTTCAGGGTACTATCTGACTAGCCTTGAACTATTTCAGTAGTAACTATTGAAATGTTACACAAGTTATTCAACCAAATATCATACAGCCTTATATAAAATATTTCAGTTACTATATATCACTGATGTTCATAGAAAACTATTTAGCTATTCCACTTCAGGGTACTATCTGACTAGCCTTGAACTATTTCAGTAGTAACTATTGAAATGTTACACAAGTTATTCAACCAAATATCATACAGCCTTATATAAAATATTTCAGTTACTATATATCACTGATGTTCATAGAAACTATTTAGCTATTCCACTTCAGGGTACTATCTGACTAGCCTTGAACTATTTCAGTAGTAACTATTGAAATGTTACACAAGTTATTCAACCAAATATCATACAGCCTTATATAAAATATTTCAGTTACTATATATCACTGATGTTCATAGAAACTATTTAGCTATTCCACTTCAGGGTACTATCTGACTAGCCTTGAACTATTTCAGTAGTAACTATTGAAATGTTACACAAGTTATTCAACCAAATATCATACAGCCTTATATAAAATATTTCAGTTACTATATATCACTGATGTTCATAGAAACTATTTAGCTATTCCACTTCAGGGTACTGTCTGACTAGCCTTGAACTATTTCAGTAGTAACTATTGAAATGTTACACAAGTTATTCAACCAAATATCATACAGCCTTATATAAAATATTTCAGTTACTATATATCACTGATGTTTATAGAAACTATTTAGCTATTCCACTTCAGAGCTCTGAGATAAATAGTCTTTTAAACAGAAATAGAAACTGTATCTTGAAATGGGAATGTATCCAATGGCATTTCCTTATGTTAGTAGTCCTCGATATGTCATTGACTGAGCATTAGCGAAGCGTATATCTCTACAGACTGAAAATATTCATGTCTGTATGTCTGTCCGCATGATGTCTCGAGAGAAGGAACTCACTTATAGACTTTAATTTTGCATGGAGCTATATTTCTATATAAGGAACATAAAGTTCAATGATAGTTCATGTCACTCCATGGGATTTGGATGAGGGTTAGCGAACATGTACCTTACAGTGACGGCAGTGAACAAATTATATAGAAAGCAATTTTGTAAACATACTGAGTTCAATCATTATCATATGAAATTTTTACACATGATATTTAAAGGATTGGCTGGCAAGACTTTCATTACATTGTATCGTGTACTTTGATAGACCATTGTGTTAGCTTATTTGTAAATATACATCTTAAGAGTTCAATGATAGTACATAGCCCTCTATGGGATTTGTCTGAGTGTTAGCAAACCCTATAACTAAGGTCAAGAACGTAGCCAGGAAAAAGATTGGGGAGGCGGGGTCCAGACAACTGATATTTTCCCGTAGTGGAGAGAGAGTAAGGACCCATTTTATTCCTTAAAAAGTTCTTGACCCGTTTCATTGTTTAGAATGATCTTTCAGCAGTGCCTGTCAGTAATACTGAATTATTTAAATAATAATAACCGTTTACTAAAAAAGTAATTGTAAAAATTGAAAATTTGGGGGTTCAGACCCCTTAGACCCCCTTGTTGGCTACGTTGTTACCTAAGATTAATATGTCGAAAATGAACCGAGCTATATCATTGAAATTTTGTTTATTTTTCTTAGCTGACACTAAAGATTCTGGCAAAATCCCTCTTCTGTCTGTTTATCTCCCTGTGTGTCTGTTGTCCACTGGGAATCTCAAGAGCAAATTGTTCTATAGACTTGAAATTTTGCGTGTAACATCATTTCTATATAGGCAATGTGTTGTTTGATGATGGGCATGTGGCTGAGTCAGACATAATCTACCTATCTGCAGAATATTTATAGAGTGATTTCATGTGTAGATTTGAAAATTTGCATGAAACTTCATTTCTACACATACAAGAATTAGTTTGTTGAAGGTGCATGACTATCATTAGGTTTGACAAAGTGTCATTGAAGTCTATCACTCAATAGGCTGGTACATTTTCTCTGCTATCTGCCTGAGGGTTGTATAATTGTTTTTCTATCTGATTACCTGTCTGTCTGCCCACAGAAAATCTCGAGTATAAAACTAGTTTTAGATTTGAGCATAGACTGTTGTGTGACATGTGGTGTGGCCTACTTTTGCCTTATACTAGGATAGGTAACTGTGTAAAGTCACAGAAAACACCTAATCTAAATATAAAATTAAAAGAAACATTTTGAAATACAGTAGAATATATTGAATGGGAACCCAAGGATAATTTATTAACAACATCACAAGGTATCAATCATTATCTTATCTTTATTGCAAATACAGTTTCATTATAAAATTACTGTGGTTATAAATACCACTAACGTTATATAAGAATTTTATTGGGAAGGATATTAATAGCTCACGAGTGATAAACATAATACATAAGGTATCATACAAAAGAACAAGAGTTGGTCATAATTCTTACCAGGGCCGTCCCCAGTATTTAATGCGCCCGGGGCAAATCATGCCTTGGGGGCCCCACATAAAAATTACATTTCGTCACTACAGCCATACTAAGTGATAAGGAATTTTTGGAAATTGTTATATGTAAATAAATACTCCAGTTTTCTGTGTGTAACAAAATACCAAATATATTATATATGTACATTTAAACATGTTTTAGAATAGATAATAGAATATTGAATAGACCTATATACATAGATATAAAGAAATTATTACTTTGGCTCTTTGGCATACAATACTTTTGTGGAACTTTAGGACTATTAATAGTAGTAACAGATATAAACGCAATGCATAACTATTTCAATCTTAATGTCATAACTATTATTTACCTTTGACAGAGATAGTTTTATTTTCAAAAAGAAATCTTCCTGGCCTTTGCACTAGCAAAATTCTTGATAACGTCTTCTAACTTCAGCCTTTTACATTCTTCATTTTCAATAGACAGCATGGCAAGGGATGACAGTCTCTCCTGAGACATTGAAGAACGCAAGTAGGTTTTTATTAATTTAAGCTTACTAAAGCTTCTTTCACAACTGGCAACAGATATGGGAACAATTAGAAGGATTCGAAGTGCAATCCATAAGTTTGTGTATAGGTCCTTTCTGTCTGTCTTCTTAATCACTTTTAAAACTTGTAATGGGGTTGCCTTAGCTAGGCTTACTTCATTCACAATAGTTTTTACATGAAGGAGTTCCTGATAAAGTTCTTTTCCGCTTATGTCAGAGGTTTGCCCAAACGATAGGTGTTTCTGTAAATTTTCACAACATTCCTTCAAATGTTCTGCGTGAGGGAGTTGTTTAAGGTCGTATAAGAACCAACATTTCAAATTGTGGTTTGAAAACTGAATCAACCTTTCTTTTAGGGAAGCCTGCATAATGTCCAATAGTGGGTAGAAAACGTTTCTTTTAAATTCTTCTTCTGGGGTTGCTTTGTAGTCACTTTTACTTTCATAATCAAAAAGCTTATTTTTTGTTCTTTGGCGTTTTTCTTTAAACAATAGTTCCACGCCAATTTCACTA
Organism: Homalodisca vitripennis; assembly: GCF_021130785.1. NCBI lineage: Eukaryota > Metazoa > Arthropoda > Insecta > Hemiptera > Cicadellidae > Homalodisca > Homalodisca vitripennis. The sequence continues at coordinate 158,229,796 of NC_060212.1, forward strand.
CAAATCTCTTTGGCTTTTGAAACTTAGTCATTTAAACCGTCTTTACGAAAATCATCTATGAACTGTAAAGTTTTTTGCAGCAGATTTTATGTTAAAGCAATATCAGTGCTTTTACCCTGTAAGGTTTTACTTATCAAGTTTACCTCAAACAAAACATCGTGCCAAACAATAAGGCAAACCAGAAATGAAAAGTCTTCCATGTGAATTTGGAGGGACTTAGCTTCAGATGAGATTGTAGGGTCATTGACAGTTTCACTCAGTTCTACAAGAGCGTCAAGGACGTCTTTGTACTGGTATCGAACGGCAGATACAGAACTTATTCGAGCCTCCCATCTTGTTTCACAAACCTTTTTCAAAGTTAAACCTTTAACATGGTCACTGACAACGCACCAACGTTTTGGAGATGATGCGAAAATAGTGTAAATCCTTTGAAGGATTCCAAAAAGTAGAGTAGACTTGACGGATGATCTGGCTCCATCTGCAACAACCAAGTTGAGGCTGTGGCATCCGCAGGGTGTAAATACAGCTAAAGGATATTCTGAGGATATTCGTGATTGGACCCCGTTTTTAGCTCCTGCCATGTTTGCGCCATTGTCGTACCCTTGCCCGCGGCAGTTACTCATGTCCAAACCACATAACTCTACCTCTTCTGTTAACAATTGAGTCAATGCTTCCCCTGTTGACTCCTCAGTAATCGTGTAGCCTATAAAACTTTCTTCAATAACAATTTCACCATCAATCTCCTCTTCTTCGTGAACATAGCGAATGGTGAGAGATGTTTGTTCCTTATGACTTACGTCTGGCGTACAATCCAACATAACTGAGAAGTACCGTGACAGCTTTATTTTCTCGATTATATTGTTTTTCACCTCCTTTGCCAGACAGTTTATCAACTCATTTTGAATATTGACACTTAACACTTGAACTCGATATTCACTCTCTTCAATGCATCTTAAATGTTCCATCATAACCGGATCAAACTCTCCTAGTAACTGGATAAGCCCAAGGAAGTTTCCGTTATTTTTTGTAAAAAGTTTTGTTGAGTTTCCACGAAAAGCCAAGTTGTGTTCTGCTAAGTAAATAATAATAGCAATAATTCTTCTTAGTATGTTTTGCTATCTCTCGGCTTCTTTTTGTATTTGGCCCATGAGCTCAGTATCAATTGCTGCATTTTAGACATTTTAGACCTGATAGTTTTTTAGACATTTTAATAAAATAATCTCAAATAAAATGAAACTTCTTCAAAAAATTCTGCTTGTTTACTTAAAATGAAATTAAAAAATAATGTTTAAATCTGTTGGTCTACATGTTGCGTAGTTTTTTATGCCTACGCTACGACATGCAAGCTAGAGTGCACATAGTACCTTGGTTGAAACAACATTTACATAATTATTACCAATACATATGACAACCAACACATATTAACTACCACATGTCTGTAGCTTTTGTATATGTAGGTACTAATACAATACGAAGCTCACCTCTCACGTACACATTCGCTTAATTTCACAGCTCTAAGTCTCTACAAACACTAAACACACGAGAGTAGTTAGCAACCTAACCTATACGGTGTAGACGCAATGACAGTGACAGTTGGAGTTGCGAGTGCGGTGTTGCCAAAGTTGTTTTTGCCGCGCGGTGTTGCCAAACTTAACTTATTAAAAATAAACAGTATTTTTAAGTATATGGTTCAAACCAAGTTCTTTTTAACAAATATTAAGGCACCGGATTGGGGGTTTGTATGTATATAGTAGAATATCGTTGAAATTTTGTTTTAAAAATTTAATATTGACTATGAGTAAGGTACCTCCTAGCCGCGGCGCGGCGCCCCCTTGGCCGCAGCGCCCGGGGCGACCGCCCCGTTCGCCCCCCCCTTCGGACGGCCCTGATTCTTACTATAAACCGTACAATTTTTGTGGAAAAACTAAGATAGTACCTGAAAAATTACATTTATATTTGTATATACTTAATTTTTTTTCTTCTTAGAATAAATAATTGTTCAAAACAATTATCTTACTAAATCATTAGCATATATTTTGGTGATAACCATCTTCAGGTACTTAAATCATATGTATTTTTACATATATAATCAATAACTTAAAGGTTTTTTAATACTATTTGTGATGATACATTTAAACACTTTTTTCTCATATAGAAACTTATGAAATTATCTTGGCAGAATTAAACTTGTTTTAAAATAACTCTAATTCATTTATTGCAAATATATTATTTTTGTGCAAGAATTTGGTGGTACCATGATAAGAGTCAGCTGTATTGAAACAACCTTAGGTTTTTCCTCATAAAAACAATTTAAACTTCATGCACCTCTACGCTCTTATTTCTGGTCATAGTGTTTTGGGATATTTCTAATTAATACGCATCCAAATGCTTTCTCTTGTGCTTAACATTGTTCTTATATGGTTACAGTCAAGATTGTCACCAGTACAGCCATCTAAAGGTACTTTGCTTTGGCAGGCCCCAGAATAGATACCCGCCATGCGACACGGTCCCTTCAAATAGACGTGTGACAAGGCCCGACCTGGGCCCTGGTAAAATTGTTCAAAAAAACCGGTCTAAATATGGCCTGGCTATCTCTTAAGCCAGTTCTTGAAAAAGGAACGTACCATGTATATACATATAATACATAAACATCCGTAAGTAATTTAGTATTTGTAGATGAAGTAGAGAACGTTTTGTAAATAAATAATGTTTATTTATTAATTTTTACATAATAGAATGGTGTGAGCAGATTCAAACTTTTAAGAGTTGCTATATTTTGACAATAATTTCTCCCAAAAACACATTCTGTCTGAAAAAATAACTCCCTCCTTCAATGCCCAAGGAGAGGCAATATCCATGTAGCAAGGCTCGGCTATGGAGTCATTCTTCCATGTTGCTCCAAGTTCATCAGCGTTTGGATTACTAGAAAAAAAAACAAAACTATTACAGAAGTTCAAATTCAAATTCAAAACAATCTTTATTTACCATTTGCACATTACATTACAAGAATAAATATACAAATATAAACGGTGTCAATAGTATGAACTTAGATTTAAGAACTAAATACATAAGTTAATTTGCTAAAAACAGTATGTATTTAAACAAAAGTATAATTAACACTTAAGCAATAATCTATAGTTTATTCCACCCTGCTCTCAAAAAACTCATTAAATGAGTATAATGTTTTGTCAACAAGATATTGTTTTAATTTTAGTCTGAACAATTTGACATTAGGAATGCTTTTTATATTTTCGGGGATACTATTGTAAAACTTTACTCCAGCAACTAATGGGTTTTTTCTCTTAAATTCTAATTTTTGATTTTGGTACTGCCAACTGGTTTCGATTTCTAGTCAAGTAGCCATGTGATGATCCCAATACAGGAAGTCTATCCCTAGCCTTCCTAACAGCCACCACAGTGTCTAATATGTACAAGCCATACAAAGTAAGAATACCTAGAGTTTGAAAATGTTGCTTTGCCGATTCACGATCCTCCAGATTAATCATTATACGAATGGCTTGTTTCTGAATGTGAAGAATACTTTGTAAATTTTGATCACTTGTTGCACCATACAACACAATACCAAAAGATATATGTGAGTGTATATGGGCAAAATAAACCAATTTTAAAACATCCAACCTACAGAATTTTGATATGCTCCTTAAAGCATACAACCCAGAAGATAATTTATTTAGAACTGCATGTGTATGCTCATTCCAAGTTAAGTTTTTGTCTAAAACCATTCCTAAAAATTTTGTACTGTCTAATTGATTAAGTTTTACTTGTCCAATTTCGATCTTTGGACTGTCTACACATTTATTTTGGCGAGTCCTGAATAAGACAAAATTTGTCTTTTCAAGATTAAGTAACAAATTTTTGTTGGAGAAATTGGAGAAGGGTCAGGTATTTAGCCTCTTTCATGTAGTTTCTAATGAAGACAGTTCATCTTAGATTAGAAAGTTTTTAGAAAGATCAACAAAACAATTGATAACCACGTTCAAAATTTTAAACTCTGAAAATAAGTTTTCAACTTTTACATAAGGATTTTGTACACTAAGTAAAATTCTTTATTGTTACGTTTTTTTAATGTTATTCACTATAATCAGTTCTTTATGTAAAGTGTATTACATTTGTTTCAGTTGCAAATGTTTAATAAGACTTCTGTGAATGAATGAAAAGTGCCTTTATTCAAAAAGTACAAGTAATAAAAAATATGTTTTTAAATTTAAAATACACACATCAAAACAATGGTTTTCTAAATGTCTGATTTGGTTGGCAGAAAAATTGAAGTTAACAAAAAACAATTACACCTCAAGAAATAAATTAAAAGCTCTTAAAGACAAAGTTGAGTATTATGTAACTGACGCTAGTGAGTACAATAACTAATAAAATTAAATTGTTCAATTAAGTGTAATATTAAAAAAATAAAACTATTAATAATTCTCATAACTACACAAATACTATACAATAATGAATATTTACAGCTCAATCGAAATGTTTGTAAAGATATGTTTCTTGGCTATTATATTGTAAGATTCTATGAACTGAATTAAAACCGTTTTTATTAACTATAACAGGAACTCTTTCCTGTTTTAGCTTGAATATATGTGGAGACAACAAAAATTAACTAAATTAAAATCAATTGTTCATTAAATTCAACAAATAACATTAAAATAACATTAAAAATACTACGCATATACAGAAAAAATAAATAACTATCACAGTACTTCATGTGATTAAAATATATTTAAATGTGTAAGAGCCACAAGAGTGTACATTCCAAAAACTTTTTGCATAATTTGAAATAAAAAATAAAATTAAATGAAAAATGTCTTTATTAGAAGAGAAGTTAGGACTATAAAGTCCTCTCTACCACTAATTTGTTTGGATTAGATTCTTACAGTTTTGTTTCAAAATACTATTTTTTCTTCCTACACAGTATCTTGAACTCTCTGATCACATCTAAATAATTTTGTTCAGTTAACACTGAATTAATTTTTCTCAAAAAATAAAGTAACCTGAATACTTGTTTCTAACCCTTAATAATTATAAATCAAACCAAGGCTGCTTACTACCTAAAGGCTTAGTTTTATGAAGTAACGATCATGAATCAGCCTCACTCATACCACACTTGATAATGTTCATATTGTAGATCTCACAGCGATAAGAATGCTAAATGTACTTTCATTGTTTTGAATGAAAGTACAGTCATTGTTATAGATGCGTCTCTGAGATGTTTAAGCATAGTAACAATTTCAAAGTTTTACTACAAGCTATTTTTTATATTTTTTTCTTATTTTTGAAAGCAAGTTTTATCCACTACCGGCTTGCTAGACCTGACGTAGCTTCACCAGAGCCCCGTTAGCCGTCTCTTTGAGCCGTTGCCCGTCCCTCACGACGAGGACGAGGGGTTGGACTTAGAGGGACTTAGAGGGAGAGAAGCAGAAATGAGATTTTTAAGAGGGATAGAGAAGACTACAAGAAGAGATAGAATAAGGAACGAAATAACCAGAGAAAGATTGAAGGTAGTTTCACTGCAAGAGACAATGGAAGGAAGAAGAATACAGTGGATGGGGCATGTGAAGAGGATGGGAGATAATAGAATGCCTAGAATAGCACTGGAGAAGGAGGAAGGAGGAAGAAGACCAAGAGGAAGACCGAGAGGAAGATGGGAGGACCAAGTGTGGAAAGACATAGAGAGAAGGGGACTACAGAAAATACAGGTGGAGGAAGAGGAGACCTGGAATGATAGACAAAAGTGGAGGAGGCTGTGTACGACGACCCGTGATAACGGAAACGTCTGATGATGATGATGATGACTACAAGCTAGATAGGATTAGATTAGTGGGAGGTGATAACAGTGAGAGGAAAGAGAGGTACTGTATTACTACGAGTACAACCTCGATTAAAATAATTGGAAGGTGACAGCCTTGTCTATCCGAAAACACTTGATGATAAAATTTCTAATATTCAGGTCGGTCTAAATGATCATGCAATGCAATAAGCCTTCTAATTATGTGTAATTTCGGTAACGTCTCATTAAACGTCTAGAATATTACATAATTTAAAATTATTTGAGTTACCTGACTAAAAGTGCATCAAATCCGTTTTTCATGGATGCAACATATACAATTTTTATTAGGCTTTAAATTAAACTATTTTTTGAATTTGTCACTACCAACATATATGACGTGTATTCAAATTTCAAAAATTATAATATGATCAAATACTGTGATTGTAACAGAAACCAATATCATGTTTATTTATAACAATAGTCATTTTAGAGCTAATTTTATCTATGTTCTTTTTGAACAATCTGTATAAAGTATAAACTGTTTTATAACTTACCCAGTAGAAGCAAAGGTAGTCCATGCTTTAACGTGTTTTTTTATTGCCTCCTTGTCAACAGGACTGAGCGGTAGTCCTTCACTGCTTCCGTAAGTAAATAAGGAATCCGCTCCATGGCATGTACCTGTTTATAAAACAATTATTGATATTAAAGATTAACTCTAGAAAGTATTTTATCAAAAACTTAACAGAGTGGATTGGTTATATTACTAGGAATTAATTATTCAATCATTGAATTTATTGTTTTAAGACTTTTTACAAGTATTAACAACGTCAGTATTGCAGCACAACACCAAGTCTAGATATAAATATAATATAATATAAATTTTATACCATATTATATTTTTTATACGCCATAGGATTACAACAAAGGAAAAAATTAGTATGATAGATAGCACTTTCTATACTTTGCTGTATATAATTGCTATTGATGCACATTATTTTTGCCATAAAATCCTTATATGGATGGATGGTCTACTTCGTTTGTAAAATCAAAGGTTATACGTTGTTCAGAAGTGGATTAGATTTTTTATTTTTTATTTTCTGTCTGCTGTGTTTGTCAGGACAGTTATTACAGGGGCTTTATCAATTTCCTTCCTTCGCAGGTTCCATCTCTTTTCTCACAGTTGGTATAAGCAACTATATTAAGCAACAATAATACTATATGATTATTTTCTATAGTACCGCAGAAAATGAATTAATTACCGCAATTTCATGAATATTTCCCTTGGATTATATATTGTGTTATAAGCAATTGTTAGGCTAAGCAAGAATTCAAAACAGTTCTTACGTGATGGATCAAGGATTGATGCATACGCAGGTAAGAAGTGTGCAAAAAATTGACAAATACATCTTGAATGATTGGAGAACAGGTATGTGTAAACTGGTTCTTTTGACTTTTTCAAAAGTTCTTTTCTAGTCAGATGCATTCCCAGAACGAAAAGGTTGTCACTTTGGTACTGAAACAAAATTATATTAGTTGCTATATTTGTTTATATTAAACGTATTTTAAAACAAGAAATTGAGCAAAACATAACAATGAATAACAACTTTAAACTTCTGTACAATACCTCTCTAATTACAATACGCCATGTAGTTATCACCCTTGCAGCTGCACTATACAGAATGTTCATAGTGGGCATATGTTACAGAAAGTTGCACATTTTTGTGGGACCCATCATTTGCATTTTGTACGGTTTCTTATTGCATATGTTCATTAATTATTTGTTATAGCAAATTTTTAAGAGTCCTGGCCATATTTAATTAAAAAATTAGTTTTTATCTTAATTTAACATGCATAAGTTCAAATTTGGAGATCACATTATGGTGGTACATAGATACAATTCATCAATATGTACAACAAATAATATTTTATAATATTATTTATACTGTATTGCTTTCATTATTTGTATTTTTCATATTTGCAAAATATTAAGTTAAAATTATTTATACTTTATTTGTTGCGTTGTTCCTTTCTGATTAAGTTATACAGACCAAATTTTAACGATTAATAAATTTATTTATCTCTGTTTCGTTAATGTATTTATATTCCAATACTAAGAATTAATACAAATCCATTTTATTTACTTACATTCATGTAACCTGTAAGGTTATCCCAGGATATAGGTTTCCCCTTTAAATAGAAATCCCAAATCGCTTTTTGAGCTTCTTTTGCATTGGCACTTCCAGGTTTGAGTTCCAAACATGGTGAAACCAGCCATTCAGGGTTCTCATTGAAAGTGTTGAATGTTTCGTCACATACTCCATCAACTATGATCAAGATTGTAGATGTTAATTTTAAATTATATTTATTCATAATTACCTAGTAAAAACTACTGCACAACTATATTTTGGATTTATGAACTCAACTTAGCCAATGATCACTAAATGGCCACTGATAAGACAAATGTTTAGAACAAATAGTGTTTTGATCAGAAAACGTTCTATTCAACTTGTGCCAAAAAAGGACAAAAAGTATAAAATTACTTTAAATTGTGTATTAATCCTTTGCTTAATGTTGATTTTTAAGAATGAAAGGTTGTAAAGGAAACAGGATTTTTCCAGACATTAAGTAATAAGTTACAAGACAATTAATTATGTTATGTTATCAAGCAAAGAGTGAGAATGCTTTTATTGTAAAAATAATGTGATATTTGAAGATTGGTGCCATATGTCTACCACAGTATATTTTAACAATTGCTATAAAGCAATATTAATGTTTATTGCATTGTGATCAATGGCAATAAAGATTATGACTGATGAATTAATAGTTTTCATTACTAGGAGCAAAGAGATTCTATTCGATCATGTTTTAAAAACAAGGTGAAGCTGCTTACACGTTTTATTTAATCTTTATTATATAATAACTTAATCTAGTAATACTGCCAGTTTTACATATTAAACATATGTTTTGTGTATTTACTTCCACCCTACTAAAATAATAACAAAGTTTGAGGTTAACACTGAAAAACTTGATTCAGCACCAGCTGAATTTTTAGATCTCTGTTATAATAATAAAAAAAAATCACTGTATGGGTCAACTTATGTACCACAGGGATCGGTCCTTGGCCCATTCTTATTCTTAGTTCTTATAAATGATTTTTCTACCAATGTGGATTGCGGTTCAGTAATTTTTGCAGATGACTCCACGTTTTATTGTATAAATAACGATATAGATACCTTATTTGTAGAGAGAACTCATGTCCTCCACCAAGCTAACCACTGGTTTTCATCTGATGGTCTGTTACTAAATGATAATAAATCACAAAATATTTTATTTTCTCTTTGTAAAAATCTTACGTTAACAAAGTATAATTTAAATTTAAAGTCCTGTGTAAGACTGTTGGGTATAACTTTAGATTCTAAGTTGACTTGGCAACCCCATGTTCAGAGTGTCTGTTGTAGGCTGTCAAGAGTAATTTTTTTGCTGTGCCACCTAAAGAAACTTGTTCCCAAAGATTATCTTAAATCCGCATATTATGCATTTTTTCATAGCACCATATCATATGGAATCACCATATGGGGTAACAGTCATGATATTCAAAAAGTATTACTGTTACAGAAAAAGGCTGTTAGAATTTTGGCAGGTGTCTCCTCCTTAACTACATGTAAACCTATTTTTGCGGAGGAAGGTATTCTAACTGTTATCAACCTTTATATTTATTCATGTCTGTTTAAATTAAAACAGAATCTTGGTGACTTTTCTCTTAGAAATAACATTCATCACTATCCTACTAGAGGCAACTTATATTTAGATCAGCCCTACTGCCGATTAAGTAAAACACAATCTATGTATTCTTTTATCAGTATCCGTTTGTTTAATAAACTACCTCTTACCAGTCATAACATTAGTCTTAGTAAATTCAAATCAGTGATGTATAGATGGCTGTTAACTAGACCTTTTTATAGTATAGATGAATACCTGACACTGTCTGTGATAGATGTTTCTTTTTATTTTTAACCTATCTGTATTGTAGCCCACATAAATGTTTTAAATGTAACTGTTTTAAATTGTCTGTTATTGTACTATTTATTTATTTATTATTGAATGTTTTACAATTTTATTAATTTATTTTCTCTATAATCTATTAATACATGTATTTATTGTTGATTGTCCATGCTTAGTTATACATAGGATACTGTTATTTCATCTCGGCCAGTCAGGTTTTCACTGAAATTAACATTTAATGTAATATATCTAGATCTAATATTTTATTGAAGCTCTGGTGACGATGTCAATGCATTTTAATGATGTTATAATGACTAATAAAGATTCTTGATTCTTAAGTATTAAAAACAGCTGTTATTTCTGTAATATGATAAAAAAGTTAAATATTGATGTTAGTGTATTGTATATTCATTGTATTGTTGTTGGAAAGGATTAATACTACACCATAATTTTTAAGGGTTTACAAAACAATACTACTATGAAAACCACTCTTAAAATGCATTTCTCTTTCTTGGTATAGCTTATCTTTAATTTGAATCAATTGTATGATTAAAATGCATACTTACACATTGCAATCACACTGCTTTCATGGGCGCAACATCCTATAATAACAGGAACATGAGCAAACTGTCCTGTCTTCATGAGTTTGTCAGGATCATCGGTTAAGAAGGGTTCATTTCCTGAAACCTCTACACTGGGAGTGAATATCAAGGTGACTTTTTTCACTGCCTCCTGGAAACCCAATCGTTTTCTGGTTAAGAAAAACATTGTTTATACCAGTGCTATCAAAAAGTAATCAAATATATAACATTTATGTACATTAATTGCTCAAATGCACTAATGTGATTGGAGCTTAAAAATTTCAAAACGCCCTTGGAAAAAAATTTAATTCCAAGTTTTTATGAACTGTGGAGCAGCAGTAGCTGTTTGAAATCTTACAATGGCTGTTTTTATTTTAAAGCGGTTACTTTACTCACAAGACAAACCACACTAAGTCCATGTTTTTACATTAAAATAAATGTGAATGTTCTTAGTAAATATTCTAGATAAAAAGACAAAGAACATCTGAAAAATAGGAGTTTTTTCTTTTATGGAAACCAGAAAAATCACTCAAGCAAATTCATAAGAGTGCAGTTTTCTTAAAATAAATCTCATCCAATTTTTTTCCTGGTAAAAGTTGGTTGGTTGTCAACTCCAAATTCACTCTGCTATCAATGGTTTGAATATATATATATATAATTTTTTTAACAAATTTTTTAAGTATACACTAATGATTTTAATAAAAAACAAAAAAATGGTTTGTGATTTTTATAGACTTACAGATTGCAACAAATGTAATGGTAGCATCTATCAAAGTAGTTATTATAATGAACTACAGTTAAATGCATGCAAGAGGATGGTATTTATGTCATCTTCCTGGGCTTAGATTTTACCATGAAGACATCTCTACAGTAGCTCATTTTTCTTAAATGTGTTAAAAAAGCACAAAAAAAAACTTAAAATAATCTTATTTATAGTCCTCCAAAACAGATAAATAAAGCACAGTATAAAATAGTATCAGTACATGAATATTAGCTAGTTCCCAAAAAGATGCATTGTTAAGTTGGAGAATTAAATTTCGTGACAAAGAGCATATTTGGGGCCAATATAAGTCAATTTTTAACTACAAATAAATTAACAGTAGTATGGAAATTTTTCATTATTTACAAAGAACTAAAACACTTAAATGTGTAAAATTTTCACAATAAGTTATCCTTTCAAACCATTTATTTCAACAATGATATTAAAACAAGCAATGTGAGTACATTTTTATGTATAGGCCATTCTTCCATTATTTTTATTGTTATGAAACCTTTCCTTATGAGTTACAACTAAAACACACATATTGATGGAAAATTTCCATAATTCTATTAGCCTTTGAAATCATCACGGTTAATAATGAAATTTAAAAGAAACACTCTAAAATGATAATTTATCAAACTACTTAGTATTTTCTTTAAATATTGTATCCCACTTTACCTTCTCTTTAGACATTGTTTTGGTGGCAGCAACAATATCATCAGCAGGTACAGACTGAAGAAACTGAAGTACTGTATCAGGATCATCAGATGTACACCCCAGTGTCTTGGCCAGTTTTGTGGCTTGGGACCGTGGGTTGTCTTGAATTAGCAACGAATTCATGGGAGATCCACTCTGCATTATAGCTTTGTGGAACAAGCCTGATAAAATAAAAAAACATCAATAATAATATCTTAAATGTCATCCAGTTTTACCAAAACAACCATTTTAGGTAGCATCCATCAGTTGTGAAATATTCTCTCTGAAGACGATGATTCAGTTGTAATTTCTAACACAGAATAAATTGAGCAGGTTTTGTTAATTTACCAGTAACTGCTTGTTTTAACGTGCAAATCACCAGACTGCACCCAGGGCGGTGTTGCCTTGTGGTGACAACGAATGACAACAAACTAACACAGTACAGAACTTGGAGAACTCAGTCACTACTGTGACAACTGATCATGTACTGACTACTATAACATATACTTTATACCAGATACTTGTCTGTCCCAAGAGTAGGCACAAGTTACCGCAAACCAAAAGTACCCGATACAGGTTACTGCTAAAGGTATTTTTACGATACAGATACTTTATACCTTTACCACTGTTTCTTGTACAAAGTAATTGGACTAGTTTAGTAGTAACAATAGCTGGAACATCTAACTGTAAAATTTTAGGAATACTCTATAGTGTATGATTCTAACAAGTATAAGTACATTACATGGTTACTATTGCTTCTGGGTTTAGCTGTAAGAGAACTGAAACATGTAACTGTACTATTTTAGGAGTACTCTGCTATGTATGATTCTAAATCATTACGAGTACATTTTGTGCTCGGTTACAGAAAGTACCGGGTACTGGTAGAAGCCACAAGAAATACCGTAGTAAGAAATAACCTCACTTTCGCAGTTGCTGCGTGATGGTCAAAATCAAATATTTGGAGTTTTGAACAAAATTTAATTATTATATGCATAGTGCCATCCATGTATTTTGCAAATTACAATATATATAAAGTTTGAATTTATATATTTTATTATCACTGAAATGAAAGTTCTTTTTAACCTAAAATAATTATAAGGCAATCGATTATTTTGGAATAAAATGCTTTTGGGGGTGCGCTCCTGTCATGTTTTACATTATGCTCCAAATTTCATTACAAAAATAGTTATTTAATATGTTAAAGTAAATGTCTTCAGAGGGGAGCATTTTATTCGGCGAAAGAAACTTTATAAAATATAGAACTAACCTTGGTTGTTTCATACTCTGTTTATATTTTAATATTACAGCCAACTTGCTTATTTCCTGAAGCAGATGTGTAAATTGCATCCTATAAAAAACATTGACAGCAAAACATAGGCTCTATACTGTGCAATGCGACAGTTTAAAATAAATAGATTACCTCTGGAAGAAGGGGAAACCAGATGGAATCCCACTGAATATCCTCCTGCACTGATGCCAAAGATAGTGACATTGTTAGGGTCACCTCCAAAACTCTCAATGTTGTCATGAACCCACTTCAAGGCCAAGGTCTGGTCCTTGAGTCCTGCATTTCCTGGGACTTCCTCATTCTCCAAGGATAGAAATCCTTTAAAAATTTCAAGACTTTAATGCATTACTATATGAAGCATACCTAAAACAATTGCTATGAAAATAGTCTCTACTAAAAAAATAGTCCATTCCTTTCAATATTACCTGGTGACAGAGATAACTGAAAAATAAATATTACAATTCTATAAAAAATAGATGATAATAATTTGTTTACTAACACACGGTTTAATTGATGAAATTTATTCTACTATTTTCTCATTTATAAAACATCTTATGTGAAAAATGTATTAAAATAGTTTATTGTACTAAAACATAGTGTATAACTTAAGTAAAACCTTAAATTCTTACCAAAAGCACCACATCGATAATTGAATGCAACAACGACTACATCATCGTACAGCAAATGTTCTGCACCATTCATTTTGGAACCCCCAGAACCAACTAGAAAAGCTCCTCCATGGATAGAGAATAGGACTGGTTTCTTGACGCTATCCTTTGTTGGAAGCTGAAACATTAGTAGCCCATGAGAAAATGAGAGAAATCTGTTTTAACTTTACTATCAACTTAAGGTAAATTAATCACAAAAAATGTTGTTTTATATCTTTATTTAGTTCTTTTTGAATTTTATAAAAACAAAAGCAAGGCCGTTGAAGATCTAAAAGTATATCTTTTAAATGTTTAAAGATTATGTGTTCAGAGAGTTTGTATTGTTTTGAGCCGTCTACTGCGCATTGGCTGCAACACTTATTATATAAGTGTATTCTACAAAGTTACTACTGTGTGATATTTTGTTTTGGGTATTCATCAGTGTGTTGCAGACATAGTTGAATATCCAGAAAAGAATGGTGACATGCCTGAGAACCGCAGACCGCAGAGTGGAACCCTACAAAGGAATCCATGCTGAAGAAAAGAAGGGGAATCTTACAAGATGAAGCAGAAGAAGAAGATTACATACCAGGAGGGTTTTAAAGGTGATTGTAACTTGTATTTAAGTAAAATTGTGTAGGCCTACTCTAATTGCGTTTTCTCGAAAGTTGGGTCTTAAAAGACAAATGACCCAATATTTCAGAAACTGTACAAGGTATCTTGACAAAATTTTTATCACAAGTAACCTACACTTGGGTGATACTGTGGATCCTCATTTATGCCTCAATCAATAAAATAATCCTTTTAATTCAACCAATTCTCAAACATTGAATAAATGCTCAAACTACCTATTTCTAACCCACATCTCTAATTAAGGGTTCAGTTCGTGAGTTTATGGCCTCACGCTGTTTCTCATACGATTGTATGGAGGAACTCTTGTAGTTTATGGAAACATAAATTAGCTACCTGATGTTTGTCCTAAATTGAATGATTATGTTTTTATCCTAATTATTGAAAAATATCCCACAATTAATGTTAAGTATTCTGTATACATTACAATGTAAACCTGATAAAGTTTACTTATTTTTTTAATAATTTTCAAAATGATTCTTTATTATATAATTAATTTTATCTTATACGCATTAAACGTTAAACAAAAAAAACAAGGTTTTATAATATATAGTTAAAAATTAACAAACTTTTCAAATAATTAATTAACATTTTAAAATTGAACATGAAATAATTTATATCACAAATATTAAACACTCGCTATATAATCCAAAACAACTTAATTAACAGATTACAAATCATGATCATAGTAAAGTATATCTTCCCTGATGGGGTGTCACAGTAGATATTTTGTTTATATTCTTGTTACAGAATTAGCCTCAAAAATAATTATTGATTAAAATAAATTGAATGCCATAATTAAATAAAGATATTGGTAACATGTTGTGTAGAAGAGAGAATCATCATTTTGAAATCTCACATGAAAAATTGAATGACCTTGTACCAAGAAAAATAAAGTATATAAATTAAAACAAATTGTTCATTTTATATATTGTTTTACATGAAATTGGCATAGGCTTTGTTGCTGCTGCTACAAATGACCCATATTGACAAAATGAATGAGACATAGGAAGCCACAAATAAATACTTCATGTGGTAATAAAAAAAGATTTCCTCAAGGATGTGTTCAGGGATGAGAGTAAAAGAGATATTTTTAATGTAATGATAGTCACATCAAACATCTAATTAGCAAGTACAGGAAGCTACTTGATAGGAAACTGCAGGGATACTTTTCAAAATTGTATCAAGGCACTGTGCAAAGGATCTGTGTGTATGATTGAATGTGATGAAATAGTGCTTTGTAACCTTAATAGAAATGCAGATAAAAAATAACATAAATGCAGACATAAAACAAAAAAGCAATATAACACAAGTGGTAGTTCTTTTTCAGGTAGTTTTGGTCAAAAACTTAATTTCTATGAAGAGAGTATTGAAAAACTTATATCCCAGTATGACAAATGCTATTATGTTGAAAAGTAACTATATATGTACTTAGATCCGTGGCTTTACCTGCAATTCCTCATTGCATTGCATATAACATTCCATGACTTAATTGATTAGTTCCAATGATTTCAGTATCATTGGAACTATTTTAGACCAATGTGAAGAAACCTTAAAGTCAAAGTTCTTAGCCTTCTTAGTGAAGACATTTAACGATGGATTGAAAAATTGACATAATGTCCTGCTATAATTTTATTTCATGAAAAAATGCATTTACTGTCTGGTGTATTGCTTTGTAATTCCATTTGCACTTATTCGCAGCTTCACATGCATGTTCATAGGCTTTGCTCATACATGAGCCCTTTTAGTTTGAGTGAATAATATTTCCGATGCCAATATTGAGTTTTCCTTGTTGCCACAATCAAGAAAATCTGTCCAAAAGTATTCATTTATGGTCAAATTTATGGTGTAATTTACTCCGGTCTTAGTATTTTTTGTTACATAGTTAATTTTGCCTTGTTTTCCGATCGAGAAAACAAATTTGACATAAGTAGGTATGAGAAGCCTAACAACTAAGATGGGTTTTATAGCAGTCTTTAAATTTATAGTACAGGTTAGATGTCTACATAACAGTATGATCAAACACTGCAGACCAAGATGGGATTTTTCAATACCTTAGTGACCAATGGGATGTAGTCCTGAGGGTTTTTTAAAATAAGAAGAGATCTATATTCATCCCAGGAACCGTATTCCTGGTTGATGAATACGGTTCCTTCATACTGGTTGATGAATACGGTTGATTCAACCGTAATCCTGGGACAGGTTGAATAGCTAACGCATGAAAGTAAAAGAAACAAACAAGAGCATTTTCACATTCATAATATTATTAGGATGTATGTAACTTGTGATAATGAATTTATTTCATTATTCTTATTATTTTTATTTTTGAAATACATCAGGAACAGACAGGAATTAAAATTTTCCAGCCTCTCAAGAGATAAGGATCAGTAAAAAATAATAAATTTATGTGATTTGTTAAAAAAAATCCAACAATTATGTGTTTTTACCTCATTCATATACACGTTGATATAAAGACAGTCTTCGTCATTGGTAGTTAGGTCCATCCCTGGTACCTCTATTGGTCCCATGGGGGGTTGCTTGGGGTCCGGTCCATTGTCCAGAGCATCTCTCACACCTTCCCAGCTCCCAAATGGTTGAGCAGCCTGTAAAAAACCAGCTTTTACATCAATCCTTCTCAAAGACATTCTAGTTCTATGGCTATAGTAGTGCAGTGAGGAAAGGGTCCATTGTCCAGAGCATCTCTCACACCTTCCCAGCTCCCAAATGGTTGAGCAGTCTGTAAAAAACCAGCTTTTACATCAATCCTTCTCAAAGACATTCTAGTTCTATGGCTATGATAGTGCAGTGAGGAAAGGGTCCATTGTCCAGAGCATCTCTCACACCTTCCCAGCTCCCAAATGGTTGAGCAGCCTGTAAAAAACCAGCTTTTACATCAATCCTTCTCAAAGACATTCTAGTTCTATGGCTATGATAGTACAGTGAGGAAAGGGTCCATTGTCCAGAGTATCTCTCACACCTTCCCAGCTCCCAAATGGTTGAGCAGCCTGTAAAAAACCAGCTTTTACATCAATCCTTCTCAAAGACATTCTAGTTCTATGGCTATAATAGTGCAGTGAGGAAAGGGTCCATTGTCCAGAGCATCTCTCACACCTTCCCAGCTCCCAAATGGTTGAGCAGCTTGTAAAAAACCAGCTTTTACATCAATCCTTCTCAAAGACATTCTAGTTCTATGGCTATGGTAGTGCGGTGGGGTGAGGAAAGAGCAATGTCATTGTTATTTTTTTTAATAAATTAAAAAATATCAAACATAAATCCACTATATTTTATGCTTAACTAGCAGTTACACCTTTGGCTTTGCATGTAATTTCATTGTGAAAAACAGGGACACCATGCCCATGTCATATTCTTTTTAAATAGCTTTCCAAACAATCTTGGGATAAGTGAGAGTGGCTGAAAGATCCATTTTCTTGATCCACTCTAGATTTACGTCTGAAGATAGGGCCCTAGGGTACAAACTTATAAACTGTTTTTTATAAATACCACTGAAATTTCTCATATATCTCTTCAATATTTCATGACATTTTACTGAATAGCTCTAATGACTTCAGTAACAATTTAACTATTTTTGACCAGTGTGAAGAAATCCTGTCTAAAGGGAGATTAAAGTCAAAGTCCTTAGCTTTATTGTTAACACACTTATGATGTAGTACATTATGACACGTAACATGACATTTGTAAAATCATGACAGGTGAATTAGAATAAACATTTACTATTATCTGTTTAAATGTGTATAAATTATTATACTTATTATTCTTGACTTTGACAGGTGATTAAAAATACATTTACTATCTGCTGAATAAAACAAGTAACATTTTAGTACAATTAATTGGTCCAGTAGTGTTTATGTGATTGAGTAAAACACACACACACACACACACACACACACACACACACACACACACACACACACACACACACACACACAGAATTAGACTTTTATACAATAGTATAGATAACCTTGTAAAATTTTAATTTTGCACATATTTGGTCATGAAAACCAAATATTCACCCTCTCGAGATCACAGACAATGTTACATGTTTGTTAATAGAAACGATTCTAGGATTTCAGTTACGGTGGAGATAGAGCAACCTCATGTCATATTTCAAAGAATCAAACTCTTTTCTTTTTTATAATATTATTTATTTAAGGTATGGTGTTTCAAAATTGTATACTAAAACTTTAAATGTTTGTTTAAATTTATTAAACTAATTTTTTCTTTAATATTGTGTCTATTTGGTCAATCATTAGGTATGGGGTAAGGCACAATAAAATTCAAATAAACCTTTAATTCATATTTAATAAGAGTAGTTATTATAATAAATTAATTGAGAAAATTAATAAAATAAACTTAAAATAAGAAATTGCATTATTTATTAGCCAACAAGACGTTACAAATGTATTAGTCCCTATTCTATAAATTTGAAACATTTGTATCCGAAATTCTTTCATTATCCTAAGGTTTAACTCAGTTTTATTTAATTTTAATTATTTTTAAGATTAAAATATTAGTAAAAAACATGTTATGTAAATTTAAAAAATTTTTATTACAATATTGATATTGATATGACTTGTACCGTTTATAGAGAGAGTAGTATATAAAACAATCATCATGCTGAACACTCCTTTTTTTTACATAGCTGAGTTAAACACATTTCCGGTACAAGTGTGGTGATACCCGTAAGACAAATCAGTCTGCCTAAGCCACGAAAACAAATTCCCACGAGGTGTGTCCCCAGGTCGTGGTAAATATTCGTGTTCAAGGATTTCATGGCAGTATTTATTTCGTGGTCAACATTTGAAATAACCATCTTGCATGTCATCAGCATGCAGAGGAGTCAATTTAAAACAAAGTATAGTGTTTGTATAGAAGATAATTTGGAGTACTGTGATTTTTAACAAGGATGTGTTCTAGAATTAGGCTTAGGACTATGTTTCCTAAATGCTATGCAAATACACAAAGTCAGTCAGCGATATTAGCCCCAGACAAAATGTCAGTACCTAACAGGGTGCTGTAATCAACCATTTCTATCAGCTCTAAAGGATAAGATTTATTTATTAATTTATTAATGTACACCTCCTGTACTTCAATATAAACCTAATGATTTTAGCAATAAAACGTTTGTTACTGTTATTGTAATTTTGTTTACTTATTCTTACAGTAAATATTACCTTTTAAAAATAAGATAGTGATTTAAACATTAAACTTCTTTTAAAATTGTGACTACTTAAAATATTACCTTAAATCTGAGTTCTCCTAGAGGTGGTTTCCCATAAGGAATGCCTCGAAATGAATAAAAATCCTTCTCAGTCAAAATAGATTTGCAGACCAGACCTCTCAGCTGACCCAACTTGGTTTGTATCACAACAGTTTTCTTCTCCATGGTTGCCTGCAGTAAAACACCAAGTAAAATCTACACGTATAAATATTATGAGTCAGTTAATTAAACAGACAGCTTTTATCTGCTTTTTGTTATCTTCATAATGCTGAAGTCATGTTATCAACTCTGATAAAGTGTTCATCTTTGCCTATCACCAAGAGAACATGTCACTTGCTATTACAAAATGCATAAGCGCTCTATCATGGTGACAAAACATTTCTTACTCAAGTGAGGATATATCAAACCCTAATTTTTGCTTGAGATATACTTGTCCATCCTATAATACAAATCTTTACCATTCAATTTTAAAACTACTCTAAAAAGTCAAATGTGATTTGATAACTATGGAGTACACATCAATTGTTCCCTGATAGTTCTATTTTACCAGCTGCAAGGTACTATTGGGTATATTATCCATCCACTGGCTAAGATTGTTGTAACATTCTATTACATGCATTGTGGTTTATGGTGATAAAATAACATACTTTTTTATTAGTAGTATCATGTATTAAATGTGAATCTATCTCACTGCCACATAAAGATGTTGAGAAAATGCCATTTTCTTCTATTCATATTAATTGCTGGCACAAGTTTTGTTTGGGAGGTTACCAAGACCACTGGAATTGTTTAATTAAGTAACACAAAACCCTTCTAAAGGAAATTGATCCAAATAGATTAAACTTTTAATCACCCTTTCAAGGGCATTGATTTATTCATGATTCTTTAGGTAGAAATAGTGAAAATTAGATCTTTAACATATACCTTATTTAGTAGAAATAATTAAAAAAACAAGCAGTTATATTTTTATGTGCTTTTTTGCAATCTTAATGGTATAGTAAAAATGTGTTTATTTTTCAAACTTTCTAACAGAATTCTTTTTCAAATCGAAGAAGATTGGTAGTAATAACTATAAAAATGTACTCAAATTGTCTAATAATTTTACATGTATTATACAAGGCCTTTTGGTATACAAGAAGCCATTATCAGGTAAGAACCCAAATAATTTAAAATTTTATAAATATCTTTACAATTTTAAACCCAATTACTAACTGAAAATACTAAATAAAATAATTGTATCAGCAAAGGTTATAATAAATATTCTAATATAAAGTATTGGGTCAAGGAAAATGTTGCTACTTTATTTGAAATAAAGATGTCCGAAATGTTTGTTCACTACTTTCAGCTTTATGTTTTTATTATAATGCATCTTAAGTGTTGAGTTTTGTTGTTTATAAACTGATTTTAATAATTTGAAGTTTTTGAAAATATGGTTAGATTTTAAAGCGTTTGGCAATGGCTGACATTTTAGTTTCCCTCTATTTAATATCTCTCATGCATGTTCCTTTTAAAAATCTCTTTTTAACAGTTTGTAACCAAAGTAAATTTTGTCTAAAATTACACTCTTTATTTTATTTTGGATTTCATATTATTTGTTGTGAAAACAGATACGTTATGTTTGACATATATGTAAACATATTTATACCTTTTAAAATTTGAATTAAAATTATTATACAATTTGTAAAACTTTTTCACTGCTTAGTCAATTTGAAATAAAAAATAAAGCCTAAAATTGACAATGAATAAATTGGAAAAGCATATTAGACAACCTCTTTCAATGTCCATTCTTACTGACATGGTGTCTGATGTTCCTTTAAGTTTCTGAGTCCTGCAAAATTATAAAAGTCAACGTTTAGACCATAATATCTTTGCAAATAATATTCTAATGTGACATTGATAGGGATCTGATAGACACTGCTCCACAATCATTTTTAGGTTGGGTTAAAAAATTGATGAGATTACTCATGTATTTTCAAAATACTGTTTATTTAGCCTTCTGATCAGTTTTATATGTCTGGTTTTGTAAAAAAACAAATGTCTTATCACAAAAATCAAGGTATTTATTTCTTCCTTTTAAAAATTTCTTTCTTAAAAATGTATTGTTGATTAGTTAGAACAAGAAGTTAGTTTGCAAGAAAAGAATCAAGTTTTATTGGAACCACTATTCCCAAAGCAATCTGAGAACAAATCGTAATAATTTCATTAATGAGGTATGACACTACACCATTACATTTTTTGACTGGTCTTAGGTACTAATCTTAGTAACACATCTAGGTTTTGATTGTCTTTCTTTGTAATTCTACTAAATAACAAAAATGATGTGAAGTGACAATATGACGTAATGCAATCCTTGTTTTGTTTCATAGTAGTAAATATTGGAACAAATTCAGAAATTACTAAATTTATTATAGCCCATTCCTCTTATAGCTTAGGAATATTAGTCTATGATATTAAGAACTTTCATGCTTTAAAATAGCAGGAAGAAATAAGAACTGGTTTGGATGTCAAATCTAATAAAATGTTGAGTCTAAAGTGTACATATAAATAACGAGCCTCGGTTTCTAAAACATTG
This sequence comes from Homalodisca vitripennis, assembly GCF_021130785.1. Taxonomy (NCBI): domain Eukaryota; kingdom Metazoa; phylum Arthropoda; class Insecta; order Hemiptera; family Cicadellidae; genus Homalodisca; species Homalodisca vitripennis. The sequence continues at coordinate 158,252,005 of NC_060212.1, forward strand.
GCAGAGGAAAAATGGTATTCACCATACTATTACAAAAAGAGACAAGCCAATAAATTTCCTGTTTAATTGCAGGTAATAATTCTGTACTCAGTTTTATTATATAAAAGTTATGTATCCTTCAAGAAAATGCCTCTGTTTTACAAAAAGAGACAAGCCAATAAATGTCCTGTTTAATTCCAGTTAATAATTCTGTACTCAGTTTTACTATATAAAAGTTATGTATCCTTCAAGAAAATGCCTCTGTTTTAAGGCAAAATATATTATTTTCTACCTACCTCACAGCAAATCAAACAAATAAAAGTTATAAGCTCTAATAGGAGTTATTTCATGAGATATAAATTATTTATCTCATATTTATAAGGTACACAAAATAATTGTGTGACATGGTAAACAAAGTACAGTATTTTATTTTAGTTAAAATTTAATCACTTACAAAAGTGTTCCTTGTATTTCTCAAGCAGGAGTCTGCAAGTAACTCATCCACCAACAGACTCTACTCTGGTGTGGATCTCTTGATTCCCAAGGTTATATGTATTTTAAGTGACTGACAAGGACAGCTAGGTGCTGTTTCTGTATATTATTTAACCACTGGTGTACCAAAAAGAAGAATACCAAATAATATAAATTACATTAGGTAACTTTAATTTTAAAAGTACAAGTGTTATTACACACCATAGACACTACTATTACAAGGAAAATACAATGTAAAACCTAGCAAGTAACCAGAACTCTATACTTCATAACATTCACCTCACAATGAAATATATTTAAAAACAAAATTATATAGAATAATAAAAATAAGTTCTAATGGTTTTAGAATATAGAAAATATATTGAGCGTTAGCGAAGCCCATCATTCATAGAGAACAAATTTCATTTCTGTCTGTCTGTCCGTTTGCATGATGTCTCGAAAACAAATTAACCTATGGACTTGAAATTTTGAATGAAGCTTCATTTGTACAGGGTGATTCCGATTAAAGTACGCATGTTTTCAGGCTTGATGGAGGATGTGAATAAAAACATTTTTTTGTCCAATACTTATAAGGACAGAAATGTTTTGCTTCTGAGAAAATCGAGAATTTGTGAAACACCTCCTTGTAGACAACATGTAGTGTTCCCTTGGGATTCGGCAAAAAATACAAAAAGCTGCTGAAACAAAACTTTATTTCCCTTGTAATAATACATAAAAGAACCACATAATGGGAACAAGAATGTAAAAAAATTATTAGTACACCAAATTTTTAAAATTTCTCCTGTTTGTGTCGATGCAAAGCTAGCTCTTCACAACATCGACTATATTACATTTTGACACCTGACATTACAAGTCAGGGTTTTTCTTCCACTTCTGCTCCTTAGTAATACTTTTTCTAAGTAATTATTTTTATTAATGTTCTTGTTTCCATGAAATGGTTCTTTTGTTTGTAATTAAGCAGAAAAACACATTTAGTATCTGTAGCTTTGCGTTTTTCTATCTCTATCAACCCTGAAAAAATGTGCAGTTTTATTGGAATGACCCTGTATATAGACAATTGGAATTTGTATTCACAAAGTAAGAAGGAAACAGTTATAAGAATGGAAAGTCAATGTTCAAAGTTGAAAACAAGATTTGCTTACAGAACACTCTTGCATTGTAGATCACCCCCTCCCCACCACTCAATCCCTAGCTGACTGATTTTTTTTATCATTTTAATCACTGCTATGAGACCTATCTTAGTGAAAAAATTTGAATGTATCATGTTTCAAGATATTTTGAGAAAGATTCCATCTGTATAGGAATTAAATTTTGCATGAAACTTCATTTATACATAGACAAGAATGAGTTCTATGATGTTGCATGCCCATCCAACCATAGAATTTGGCTGATCATCATTAGGGCTGAAATAATTTCTCTTTTTGTTTCCGGGTTGTAAAAATGTCTTCCCTGTATTCCAGCTTGTCTGTCCGCAGGACATCTCGAGAAAGAAATGAGATATAGATTTGAAATTTTGCATGCAACCTCAGCGTGAAGCAAGTTGCGTGACATATGGTCTGGTTTACTCCTATCTTGTATTTAATACAACATCTCAAACTGTTTAAATATGATTGTTGTAGCTTTAGTTTTTCATGTCCAAATCAACTACTCTTAACAAGAGTATGTATTAGAAGGAAAACTAGGTAACTTGTTTGTGAATGGTTAACATTTCAAGCTGTTAGTGTAATTTCAACATAAATTAATTTCAATGGATATAGATTATTTCTATTTTGAAATTCTCAATATTAAACTAATATCAAAGCTTAAAAGACTGAGCGTTGAAGCTTATCACTCCAGGGGCTAAAGGAATTTCATTTCTGTCTGTCTGTCTGCACTATATCTTGAGAACAAACTCACCTACAAACTTGAAATATTCCATGAAACTTCACTCATATGAAAGCAACAACTAGCTCAATGTTTATGCATGTCCCTTGAGTGTTAGGCAACATTTAATTGGTCTTAAGTGTAACCATGATGACAATGAGGAAATCACAGAATAAATGAATTGTAAATAAACAAATTATTACTATATTAAATTTTATAATATGACATAGTAACTCATGTAGCCTAACTATCAGAATGAAATAAGATATAAACTTGTAATTCTAGTCTTGTAAGTCTATTGCTGATTATGTGTTATCAGTTCTTTTAATCTACACTGAAAAATAAAAATTAATGAAATTGAAAACAATTAACCAAAGTTGTAATGAAATCCCCAAACAAGTTAGCAGAATAATTAATTAGGTTTTTGTTTATTAACAAATTACAAGTGGATTTGAAATAGGTAGTTGTGATAAATAATTTTAACATGGAATTTTCATTCTTCACTCATTGATACTCAAATTGTTGTAAAGTCACGAGTGTCTCACTCAATATAGGCACTATAGTAGATTTTATCTGTTTTCAGTGATTATCTGGAATGCTAAAAGGTAATATCTATTAAGATTGATAAAAGCTGACTCAACATCTTTCACAATCTTGGCAACACTTAAGCTATTTCAAAACTGATTTGTGAAGTGTCACGATGATCATAAAAATGATCACCTTGAAGGAATTGATACAGTTTCAATTCCTTATTTCAATATATGAATATTAAAATGTTATATATTATACATTTATAGTAAAACAATTCCAGTTTTATATACTATGAAACATTCTGTAAAACTAATGTGGTATAATAATAATTGAACTAATATAAAATCCTAAAAGTGATACATCTGATAATTATGTCGGGATTAAAAAAAATTTAGTATTAATGGATGGTTATTTTGTATGCTCTTTGGTTGTGAACTGTTTAACATATTTACTAAATATTAATATTAGCAGAAAAATAATATTAATTTATTTGACTGACATACATTGTAAACATTTCTTTACAACCTTTCAACTAATATGAAACACTAATTGGCTGAGTGTTAGCAAAGCCTATCATCAAGAGGCTGGAAAGATTTCTGTCTGTTGCAAGATATCTTGAGAGCAAACTGACCTACAGAATTGAAAATTTCCATTTCTATAAAAGCAACTTCGAGTTTGATGATGGTGCAAGTAATTCCATAGAATGTTGCGGATCGTTAATGAACATTTTTATATTTGAGTTGTATGTAATCATGATGGTAACAAGAAAATTGAAGAATAAATAAATTTTTAAACAAACTGAGTACTCAAATAAGATTTTAACACGGCATAGTAACAAATCAAGCCTAATAAAATGAGCAATAGACTTGAAATTTTGCATGCAACTTCGGTGAAACCTATTATGTTACACATGGTATGGCATAATCTTAACTTGTATAATACTAGGAATCATAGTTATAAATAACAATGTGTTGTAATAGTTTAAATTCTGTTAAATAATTATACAAGTGTTTGTTTATTTGTGATAACAATAAATTGTATAGCATAATCCATGAATACCAAGTAATACAATCCTTATATTTGATCATTTTTAGAATTATTTAAGCAATTTCTTAGCAATATTGGTACAAATTTATCATTTATCTTTAACACATGTGGCTCTGTACTCTATTGATGATTTTTTAATATTAATTATTTTAAATTTTATTCAAAGCAACTAGTTTTAAAGTTTAAGACACAGTCTTAACACTTGAATAGACTTATATTAGCATATATAACATAGTTATATTGATAGTGATGTTGATGCAATTCATTGTACACATTTTATGATTTGTGAATAAAGGAGTTTGAATTTGACCTTTTTTCCCACCAAGACGGAAGAACCATAAACTTCAGTGTGTCAAATAGAAGATAAATAAAACTAGCCACTAAAGACATTTTAGCACTATAATATATGTTTACAAGCAAATGTAACTGTTTCAAAAGTAACAAGTCATTTTTATTTTAAGTTTTATTAATTAAATTATGTTACTGTAAAAAAGATTCAGGTTTTCTACAACTTATTGTGTTTTGAGTACAAAAATACTTGTGTAAATAGTAAACCTGAATGTTTTGAGTCCCAAGTTCAACAAGTAACATCATGTAAGTTACCAGCAGTCAGTTGAAATGTCATGATGATTTTAAGGTTATGGCCAAATAGTCATACAAATGATTGAGAACATTTTATTGTTGTTATAACACTAGACCTTATTGTGGAATACAGTTACAAACTGACTTATTTCTATAATACAAATGCCTGTGGTAAGTAGTTGATTAGTAATGTGTAATATGTCTATTCCACCATATTTGTTCAAAATAAAATACAAGTATTATTGAAGTAATTCCTGTCTACAGTCATAGTCTACAGTCTATGAGATTTCTCCCCTTGAATTTTAATTCAAAATTTAATTTCTTCTGGATATGAAAATATACTCAAAAATAATAAAACAATTACTCAGAAAGATTGCTGTTAGGGTTGGGCTATTCAAAAACTTTGTCCATCCTTTCACAAAAAAAATGTAAAATAAAAATATTTTTAATGTAGTAAAATCTGATATCAAATTAAACTTATCTCTTTTAATCTAAATATACCCTTGTATTAAAATAATACATTTGTCCCATTATTAAAATTATGTTATCGGTTTACTGAAAAACTACTCAAACATTTACATGGAATATTAAATTAAAGATTTTGTTTTATGAATCTGAATTTCTTTTTAATTTTGGATACTTGTTATATGTGCACAAAAATACTGTAATATATTTTCGAAAATAGTAATTTTTAAAACATTAAACTGGTGTACCAAATTGAAGGAATCTGTTTCTTTAGTTCTCTGAATATAAATCTTGTTTTGGAGAAAGTATAAATACAGGTACTTATTATACTTATCTTCTATACATTTAAGTGATAGAAGATAATTCAGTAATCAAGGCTGAAATCTGATGAACACATTAGTGTAAGTGAGCTGGTATGGGACTACTCTAGTAGTCAAATGTAATGTCTAATATGAACAGAAATACAAATAATTAATTTAAATTCTATAATAAATTACATATTTTATTATTTATCACATATTTATCATATTATTTATGTGTTTATTAAACCTAACTTTGTTTTTATGGTTTTGGTTCACCAGATTTTGACTTCAAAATATGTATTCCCATTCCACAGTATGTGTTCTCACAATACTTGAACAGGTAGTTTGTAAATAATTTATAGTGCCAACAAGTTTGCCAAAATGTTGCATTTTTACTACTTTTGTTTGTCAAATTTAATGTTAGAATCTCATTATGTGCTAAATATAGTTTAAAGATAAAATCCTGGCTATTTTGTAGAAGAAATTTTTTAAAGTGATGATAATATCTACCTCAATTCAAACAGGGAGATATTATTACTGCTTATTAAATAGTTGTGATTGGAAATAATAGGTTTAGATGCAATTTTTTATACGTTGAAATCAAAACTTCTATTTACTTAATCCTCACTGTCAAAATTTAAATATTAAAATAATGGCCCTTGCATTATTACTTAGTTTTATAAAATTGTAACTGTGTTCTTCTTAGGTTTAAAACCCTGTTCAACAGATGATGTTTTACCAAAACAACAATTTCATATGAATTTGCTTATACAAAACTAACAAAGTAAACAATAGTTGTTGCAGTTTTCTTTTTATTAAAGTCTCAAATTTTCTAAAATTCTCATAACATTAAAAGCTGAATTTTGTTTTATTTTTATGTTAATTCTTTTTATTCTATCACCAATTCTTTCTATCTTAAATTGTAATAAAAAGTTACAAAATAATTTACAATTTTGTTAAAGTGTATTTTTTCAAAAAATGTAATGTGCTCTCTCTATTTTTTCTAAACAATTTGAATTAATTAAAAACATTATTATTTCGCTATTTCAATGTTAGGATTAAAAGTTCAATACGCTTACAAACAAAAATACTTCTTAGGTCCATGGCATTGTAAGGAATGTTTTTGTCTTTAAGACACTTTACAATTAAAGTTATGTCATCAACTAATTTTAAACATGATAAATTCAAATGTGTGATTTAATAAGGCTTTAGGTGCTATAGGTAAAAAGAATGATTTTTATTGGAAGTTGATAAGCTGTGTAAAGATTGGTAATAATGTGGGACCTAAAACAAAATCTCAGGGTACTTATATGCCTCTAAATAGCAGAAAAGAAATTGGTATTTATGAACATACGAGTAGCTAATCCTGCTCAGAAGAAAAACTAGATTTCAACGTTCTCTTTAATTTTCTCAAAGCACATGATTAACTAAAGGTGTTAGTATTAGTCTTCAATAAGGCTTAACCTAAATTTGATCAAATCTTAACAATTTCGATCAACCTTGATGTCAGCTGCTCAATATTGATTAAGCGATTTAGAGGAATGAAACTAAACTTAGGTTTATTAGGGGTGAAGTGAAAAACTATGAAGTTCTCTCTTCCACTTAACCTCATTTGTTATAATGTAATCAAGGCAGTTTGAATTAGATATTTGTATTCAATAATTGATTTAGCTAATCTATGAATTTCTCATAGTTCTATCATATTTAAAGCAAACTTGACATTTGTATCATGATGTAATTAAACACATGGAGCGTGAATGAATAATTTTTGTTTGTTACACTCTAACCTATGACCCTCCATATTAGAGTGTACAACTATTTTTGTTTTTTTAGGACTATGAAGGCACAGACCTAACGTTAGAGAAGGCTGCAGCAGAAGGCGTTAGGGAAGAGTGTGAGATATTAATTGCACAGGGCGAGAACGTAAATTCAATTAATGACCTCGGATGGACTCCTCTTATGCAAGCTGTACGTAATGGCCACAATGAGCTAGCAAGGTTCCTACTGCTCAAAAATGCTGATGTCACCGTATGCAACCATCATGGTATTCACTTGATACTGACTTTACTTAACTACTCAGATGCTGTAGCCAAAAGTATTGTATGTTTAGGATGTATGTATTGTTTAGTTTTATATTTAATTTTTATACCAGAAAATTTTGTTTATAAATTTGATTTTGGTAAATTTATTAGATATTCATCTACAAAGACGGGATTATCGTTCCGATCAATTAAAAATTATTCTGTTACAGGCATAAATATTCTTTTACAAAAAACAAAATACCCATGTCCTGAAAATAATTTGGAGACATGCATCGTTTGACTGGATTGTATGTTGGGTTCATACAATTTAGCACAAATATATTCTTGTAATAAAATGTATAGGGTACAATTAATTAATTTCGGTTAATGTAATAAATTGGGTTGGTTTTACTCAGATGTAGCTCATTCAAGTTATTTTAAAATTAAAAAAGATTCAGAAATTAAGCAAAATTATATGTAATGTTTTTACAAAAGGTCACATTTAAGTAGAAAATATATGTAGTAATTGTAACAATTAATAAATCATTCATCTCTCATTTACAATAAATGTCATATAAATAATTTAGATATGGAATAATATAAACCACTTTAAAATCATTTGTCGTTAATGTTAAGATAAATTTATTGTTTGTTCATTTATTGTTTGTTAATTTTATTTATGATATATTCATTTTATGTTCATCCATATCATCAGATTTTTAATTTTATTTTTATGACCTAATTTAAATCTAATAATGATATAAAACTGAAATGTATATCCCTTCCCCACAATTTTGATAGCAAAATTAATAATTCCTATTCAATATTGTACTATCGAAATTCTATTCAACCAATATAGTGATGAATGTTTCGAAGACAAAACAATAAGCAAGAAGTATGTGAACAATATAAGTACTAAGCATTACCACTTCTTGTATTTGACAGGGCCAGTGAACAGACCTTAAATTATTGGGGCACTGCAGAAACATTTATTTTATTTCCCTTAAAATCAATGCCAAGACACCAATAGTCCAATTGTAATTAGGCTGCAATGGCCAAAGAGTTACTTTTTACCTTTTGATAAAATCATTCTGGAGAAGAGTATACATTTTTGTTAAACCCTATCTTTTCTACTTCATTGCAACTTAACACCCATAAACTTTCAACTTTTATGGTTCAAAGTTTAAAAAAAAAAATCTATCAGGTCTAACCCTAACTTTACTTTTGAAGAGATATAATTTTTTATTAATCAAATTTTCATTTCATCAAATTCCTTAATATTCCCTCTTCTATGAACTTTAATAAATTTACTATAAAATCCAAAAATATCCAACAAAATCAACCATCACTCTGGGTGAAGATCTTGCTGTTCTACTTACTAGCTAGCATATTATCATTTAAATAAGATGAATTGACACTTCAACACCTGTCAAAAGATAGAATAAAAAATCAATGAACTCAAACGTATAGGAATATTGAGTTCAGTTCCAGTTCACCTTGCTATTAGCACAGCGTCTGGAATCTGACACTGTCACATACGACTCCTGGAATCTGAAGTAATGTTCGTCTGAAGAGATCCAAAAAACGTTGGTGATGAAGAAACTCAAAACAAACTCTTTACATCATTTTGATATCAGAGACACCTCGGGTACAAAATATACAAATATAGTGTAATCTAAATGAAGAGATATTCTCATTATATAAATGAGTGCATAACTGAATTGACAGGTAAATATCAGTAGTTGTGCACTTGATGAGATAATGAGAACACCTCTTCACCTAGATTACACTATATTTTGTACCCGAGGTGTCTCTGATGTCAAAACGATGTAAAGAGTTTGTTTAGAGCTTCTTCGTGACCAACATTTTTTGTAACTTTTCAGCAAACACGACTCCAGATTCCAGACGTGTCAAGTCTGTGGCGTGCATCGGATTCCAGACGCTGCACTAAAAAGAAGATGGAGCTGAACCCAACATTCGTATTGAATCCACCCTTCCCACTATAGATACGTTATGTCCCAACATATAATGTGAATATTACAAATATAATTGAAAAATAGCTTGCATTGCACCACATATCGTGATCATGAAATATGTGTAAATAAGTTACATTGAAATAGAATTATAAATTATTAATTCAATGCTTAATATATGAGTTTTTATTTCAGTTATGTGGGTCTGACGATGTGTTCTTTGAGCACGAAAGGCCTCACAAAATAAAAATTTTTCATTTATTGGAGTGTTTGATCATATATTAAGCATTTAGTTTCCAATAAGAAGAAGCTGGTAAAATGTATTAATTCAATGTTTATATTAACATACATTATTTTAATCAGCAACAGCTACAGTATGCGTAATTTCAGATTTATAAATAAGAATAAATTAGTTATATCAATAAATAATGGATGATTAGTAAAATGTTAATACAGAGTAGACCTTTAGTCTGTGTACACATTCAGCAAAACCATGAAATGCCTTGTCATCAGCAAATAGAAGTTACATCACCTGTCTATTGGGTTTACAACTAGCATTCGCTGTGTAAAATACTAAGTTTAATGCATCATTCTCAAAATGAGTTTGCTATTTAGATGATTATATTGAGTTTGGTAGATGGAATTTATATCCATTTATGAAATAATTGTTACTTGCTAGCCATTTTGCCTTTATATAACCTTCAATATAATTAAATAATATTTACAGTGGTAGTTAATCTGCTGAGAAACAAATACATTGTTTGAGACATCTTTTTGTATAAACACGCCTGATTCTGAAATATATGCACATTAGTATTTCTATCACATAATGAAAGTGAACGTACACAATGCAAATATAAATAACTCTTCCCGTTCATTCGGAAGAAAGGTAGATTTCACATGTGGCTGTTATCTGAAAATGCCAAACTGAAGATACATTATTAGTTTAGAAGTTTAATTTGGACAAAGTGTTTAGAAACTTTTCAAGATATTTAGAACGTATATGATCTTGAAAATTTACAAGACGAAAATCTTCATTAGCATTTTTGTTTAAAAGTGGACTTGATTTAGTTACAATGAGACCAAAATTATGTCAGTAAACATAATTCCTTACAACGATTTAATTCTATACACTAAAACTTTGAATGGCCACTATCTCGAAATCGCAGAGTGAATTTGGGTAACAATTTGATAAAAAAAGTGTCAATTTTAATTTGTGTAGTAAAATACTCAGGATTTTACAGAAAAGTAAATGCTCACCATATTGAAAATTTAATTGCCTGAGAGTTAACCAACTTTTAAGTATGTATGAGTATTCTCTTAGTACTAAGTTAGTAATAGGTTTAGTTTGAATCTGCTAGAATCTATAAAAATAATAATGTTCACCATTATTTATTTGTACAGTCGCTATCTGAAAGCCTTATGGTATATAAAAAAAACATGTAAAAACATACATAAATGAAAACGGCCTGAGAATTTTAATATTTATATCTGAAATTGCTTGAAAAATAAAAAGGTGTTTCCAAACTTTTTAAACACATTGTATACAAGGTAGAGTCAGTGTTCCTGGAATTGGTTTATATGTATTTATTGAACAAAGTTAAAAACTTATAAATCTATTTTTCCTCAAAATGCTCTCGTCGTGCAGCAACAAACTTGTCCCAAAGTTCATACAGCTGGTCAAAACACCTGTAGAAATCATTATGTGTAGGTTCTTTAATTGTTTTTGTCACCATTTCCTTAATAGCCTCACCATCTGCAAATAATTTTCCCTTCAACAATGCTTTCAACTATGGGAACAGGACGAAATCAGCTGGTGAGAAGAATGGATGTTCTGATTTGGTAACACTGTTCTTGGCTAATTAATTACACACTAACAAAGAACAATATTCATGGGCATTGTCATGAAGCAAATTTCAATTGTTTTCCATCCATTTTTCAGGGCATTTCCTCCAGATGCCATCTCTTAATTGCTTAAGAATTTCTACATAAAGTTCTTTGATAACTGTTTGTTCCTCTGGAATGAACTTTTAGCAAATTAAACCATTGTAGTCAAAAAACACTTCCTGCATAACATTTCCTTTACTTTTGTCCAAACAAAGTTTTGCCTTGGATTTCCTTTTCATTTTAGTTTTCTATTCAGAGGACTGATGTTTTGTTTGAGGGTCAAACAGAAAACACCATGTTTCATCACCAGTTGCAAACGTTTAAAAAACAACTCCAATCTGCATCGTCCATATCAGTTAACTCAACAGCCATTAATATTTGATTTTCTTTGTCATCATCAGTCAGTATTTTTTAACCATTCACAAAAAATTCAATTCATGTTCAAATTATCAAGAAGGGTGCTCCGGACACTACCACGTGATAAATTTACTTCAAATTTAATTTCGTCACTCCTTAGTCTCCTTAGGCTCATACAAATTGCCTGACTTGTCCAATGTCTTCATCACTGGTTGCAATTGAAGGTTGTTCCACTATGTGAGAGTCAAACACGACTCTCACAGAAACGCTTCTGCCATTCATAAACTTGACTCTTCTTCATTGCCTCATCTCCGTAAGCATAAATCAACAACTCAAGAGTCTCACTAGGTGACTTTTGAAACAAAACACAGAATCTAATAGTTGACCGCTGTTCATTAATTGTCAATTTTTTATCGAGAAGTTTAGTTGCAGACACATGAAAACACTCTCCATAAGTAAACAATGGCAACTGGACAATACCAACACTACAGGATATTTTCTTCCTAGGAGTAGTGTCAACTGTTACAAAACAAATTTCACACCGGCAAGCATGCTGGATGTATATTTAAACCAATTCCAGGAACTTTTTGATTCTACTTTGAATATAATATATAAAATATATCATGTTGGGTCTATATTGAAAAATAGTTAAGTTAAAATGTTGGCACAAACTCGAGTGGTCACCGTCCTAAAACATTTGATTTGTTAAGACAGATTAACAAACTCATCCAAGCTATATGTGCAAATACTGCCTATATACCATATAAGCTACCATATGCGCTAAAAATTATAGCAGTCATCATGTTTAGATTGTGTTATATTGCATAAGCGCATATATATATATATATATAAAAAAAAGTATTAAGTTGTTGACAGATATTTGGTCTTCCGATCTATGTTAGTTTTGTTTTTTAAACACATGTGTATACACGGTCAACTACAAATAACTGAATTGTAAAAAGCGAGGGCTCTGTGATGTAGTGCTAACATGCGCAAGTGACAGATCCAGGTTTGAGTCCCGGCGGAGAAAGTACTTTTTGAGACAATCTTGATTGTAAATTAAAAAAGGCTATTGCCGCTTATACATTAAATATAATATTATCATAACAAATACTATTTCTTTTATTATATTCTACAGGGACATGTTAAAAATGTTGAATTGTTATGTATATAATTATACATAGTTTTTCGAGGCTACATCTCTAATATTGAATTTTGTATAAAGATAAAAATCAACTAAAAGATCATAAAGTAATATATACTAGGTAGAAAAATATCCTGTACACAAATTTTGAAATTTGTACAACCAGGAGTGACAGCATTCACGTTGGCTGTGCTGAATTGTGATGAGGAACTATTGGCAGCACTGTATGACTGTTTGGGAGATGTTGAGTTGAGAGAAGCTGAGAGCAACAATGCACTTCAAGTGGCTTGCCTACAAGGTCTCCTCTCTACTGCAACATGGCTACTCACCAACACTGTCCCACAAGTCAACATGGTATCTCCAGCCACAGGTAATAGTTTACACAGATGTATTAATATAGGTATTTCCTAAGAAAATTATAAATATTTGTTTAATGTTCATTACTAACAATGGATCATTTGAAAGGGAAATAGTATTACTGACCTTGTTCTGTTAAAAGAGAAAAACCTTTCTAGAACTGGTATCTAACCTCTTCTTCAGGTATCAAATTCTAAAACATAAGATCATGCAAAAGTAAACAATTAAAAAATGGCGATAAACGCAAGCAGGTCGAAGTTACATGTTTGTTGTATGAAGGTTTGATCCTATAATGAGTAAATGTTTGTAAGACCTAACTGATAACAACAACCGTACTCTTTATAAACTGTATTGAGTATTGCATGAAAAGAATCAATGTTATTGGACAGTCTTTATCTTTTGAGGCAATCAACTCAAAGCCAGATTATCTCAATAGTTGTACTAATATCTATGCCATATTTATCTCAGTCATCTCTGTTGTAATTTTGATTGAGAATGATGAGTCCCTGTTTTATAGATAATTATGAGCTTAAGGTGCAGTAGATAAAAAGTACTTAAAATCTACTTCACTGTAATTCATTTTCTTAATTGGTCCGCCAATGACGGTTTCTTTATATTCCCAAGATCAGCTGGACTCTTAATTCAATTCATCAATGTTCAACTGACTTGCTATTTTAATTGCAACAAGTCAATCTTTCACTCCATCACCATGGCCTGTATGATCTGGTTTAATTAATTCCAGGTGTAACCCCTTTGCTGTTAGCAATGATGGGAGGTCACTACGACTTGGCAGAGCTTCTGTTGAAGTTTGGTGCGGACAAGTCAATCACCAGTATGCTCGGTCAAGACGTGTTCCAACTTGCCCTGGTCAGCGGTGACAGAAAATTGTTACGCCTCTTGCAGGAGGATTCTCCCACACTTACGGGTTGCTTTAGTCTAAGAGTTAAAAAACCAGAAGATGAACCCATAGACCCCTTATATACTTCAAATAACATTCACTTGGATCTGCAGAGAGATACTTGTACACTATTTAGAAACTCTCCTTCTCGTCCTGTGTTTAAAACCTGTGATGATGACACAGAAATAGACTCCATATCCAGAGAAAGATTGACTCCCTCTTTGCCAACTGTGTTTCTATCATCACCACAAAAAAGCAGTTCACCTCTCTCAAGGACTTGGGACTGCAACCGCCTGTACAATCAGTACAATATTGGTGGTCTGGTTTCACCGAGAGTATTTACTCCAAAATCACCAGCGAATTCAATCAACAGCATGAAGAAAAAGAAGCTTCTCAACAAAATCGGCCGTCCATCTTGGCTAAAGAAACTTACTAAAAGGTACTATTTATCAATTAATAATTGTTTAAAAATTCATGTTCTAAACTTTTTTACAACTTTGAATGTTAATTTTTACTACTAAAATATTATTTCAGAACGAACAAGATCTGTAGGTTCAGAAGATAATATCGATTTCAACATTTCAAAACCAAATGGATTTGACTTTTCACAGCTACTTTTTGCATTAGGAATTGATGAATTTTACTCCGTTTTCAAAGAGCAAGAGGTAAGACATAACCTTAATTCGAGATTTTTTTATATTTTCTAAATTACAAAACATAAAATATCAGATTACTACACAATTAACCCTTTACAATATAGCATGTATGCATTTAGAACATAATCCTCACTGTGGCTATGTTCTGTTAAGTGACACACTCACAATATACTGTTAAGTAAAGAGTTAGTAAAGTGCTCAAAATTACAAAAATATTTTATACAGCATAATCGCTTTTTGTTTTAGCTTGACATGGGTACCTTCCTCACTTTGACTATTGAAGATCTTGAATCAATGGGAATACACAGTCAGATATCACAAGAACGGATTTTAAAAAGCATAAAAATGCTACAAAAAATTCAGCTATAAATTATCATTATTTTAAAGTTGTAATTTTAATTATTGATAAATGTGTTTTGATACAAATAATAAGGTAGATAATTTATTGTTACAAGAAATGGTTTTAAAAACAAATAAATTATAATGATGTATGATCCGTGTTGTTTATTTGCACAAATACTGTTCCTTATATTGGAGAGTTACAATTATTCAACTGAACATGTGTGTTATCTGGCAAGGAATCAGGAGGCACACTTCCATGTAGTTTCCGTTATGTCCCATAGTGTAGAGTATTTTTCTCAATTTCTTTTCAGTTATAATTTCTTACTGTCATATGGCTTGTCGTCTGTTTCAGAATAGTAAAATAGTAAAAGGAATTCCGAGATTCTCCTTCGTTTGACATCTGTTGCTACATTCTCTTGTTTAGTATACTAACTTTTATGTAATTTTAGATTGCAAATGATAATTTTTAGATAAACTTTAGTGCAATTAGTGATTGTATACAAAGGCACAAGGAAAACTTTCAAATGAATTTTTAGCTAAAATTTGATGAATGAAAAAATTGATGATAATTCCATTTATGATAAACACGATTGTACGGATAAGAACTGTGTTGGCTAGCAGCTAGTATCACAAGGCATGGATGGCCATGATTGTGACATTGCTCTGTATCTTGGTTTACTATTTTGTAATTCATCTATTTTACTGACATTTTTGCACAATACTCTACCACTTGAATGGCTTATATACACATATTTACATCCGCTCCCACCTCCCAGTATTTATTACCTTTTACAGATTGCCATAAAAATAGCTGAAACATTCTGTTGGCCATAGCAAGGGTTGGTTCGGGCACTGCCTGCAGTGGTACAGGGTCATTTTCCTCTGGAATGGCACACCCTGTACCTCTTCCGCTTAGTTCTTTCTCTGTTGTACCTTTTGCTACAAATGTCAATAGTGTGGCTCAACTGCCTGGTAGCTCAGGTGTAACCCTTGGGTTCTTTGGCCGAGGAGAAAGAATTTGCTCCAATGCGACCAAGTGGAAGACATACAATGATTTCCTTCTTCCAGTTGTCATGTTGTACAGATTCATTGTGTTGTTCATTACGGTAGTCAAACATTTTACAGACTTTCATATACCATCTCACACTCTTCCGGTCACAAAGATGATAGGCTTGCAATTTGTCAGGACAGTCAATCCCCTTTATGTGAGCATTGTATTGTATTGGGCAGAAGCTTGATTCTTTCTACACCACGCTTGTTCTACACTATCCATGTCATTTTGGAATTCTGTGGAGATGTAAATCTCTGTAAGTTTGTTCTTCCAAGCTTCGGCCATAACCACATACTGTATCAGGCGAATGTCTCGTCCTTTTTTAGCTTAGTAGAGATGACGTCTGGAGTATTGTCTTTATCATTAGCCCTTAACGTTCCTGTACAGCTGTGTTTCCCAAACATTTTGAACTCAAGGCTCCCTTTAGGTTTTTACTGCTTTCCACGGGCCCCACCCCTCAGTTCATCTCTATTAAGTCGATAAAGAATAAAAATAAAGTATTATGACTATATAATTCACATAATAAATAATTCACATTGATCAAATAAACCTGTATGCCTATTGCAAATTAGCCATCATAAAAATATCAAGTAAAAATTGTGATTTTAATCAGTGATGTAAAACTATGTATTATTCGACCCAGCAGGGATCACTTCTGGCTGATTTATACCTACCAGTTGAACCCACCACTGGGCACAGCAAAAACCGATGTGTTACTTAAATCTGGGCAAACCTTATGGGTGTCAGTAGCGGCACATCACTAACCGCATATGTTGAGATTCTGGGGTTCATGGGCAATTCAATAGGTCTAGTCTACTGTGAAAGATGACTGTTGGAGTTGGTGGGGTTTGTTCCCTTACCTCAGAGGCTCTTGTTAACCTCAACAAGGGTGTGCCACCCCCTGCCTACTTTGACTGGAGAGGCTGGTTCAGAGCTGGCCTCCCCTTCTTCCGGGATGACTTTGAGATGTAGTGCCCTAATTCTTCCTCATGGATCTCGAAAGGAGGCGGCCCCTACTCCCTAACCTTACCCCTCCTGAATATCCTATCACTCCGGAAGCAGCGCAAAGGTTCTTACAGGACTAAGCGCAACTTATAAGCTTCTTGTCCTAAGAGAACAAAAAAAAAATGTATTATTCGCTATTACTGATTTTTTTAAAGAAGAAGACTGTTATTATATTGTTGAGTAATATAAAAGAAGAAACATACAGGAAAGTAAGTTAAGTACAAAGCATTAAACATTAAAAATATTGTTTCAATAATTCAATGATTGCTTCATAACAATTACAGTTTAGCTAGTCAGATTATTTCTAATCAAATTCATCACAATTCGTAATATTTGTTTGAAGTTTCACACAAGCTAATCAGACATATTTGTTAAATTCTATGCAAAGGGTGAGAGTTTTTCCTTTAATTCGTACATCAAAATCTGGACTCATGTTTAAAACTGTGACACACACTTGTTTTTAAATTTGGTCTGTATTATAATTTGATGGCTGCCATAGCTGAGAAGTCCAACTCACAAAAGTAGGAAGAAGCAAAGGGTATCAACTCAAGCAACAATTTCCTGGTACATTTTTGGGTTCACTAATTTAGACGTTACACCAAAACTCTAGTAAATCATTCATTTTGAATCCAGTCTTTAACGAAGTATCTCTTTGGAATTCAAACAGTTGTTCACTCTTTTCAACATTTAGATGCATTTCTTTGTTAAATGGATTTAATAGGCACATTATAGAGTTGACACTATTGACAGGGAGGTATTCATCCAAATACACTCAGTTTGGAAAGATCTTCCTGCAATAAACTGTTACAAGGCGGAAAAACTAGTGTATTCACATTTAGTCACAATAGCCTTCCGCAAATCGAGTTTCTTTTTGCAATCTTCCACTTCGTCTAACATATTAAAGTGTTTTTATTCTTTTCTTGCAATTACTTACTTAGTATGTCCAACTTTTCATTCAAACAATTCAGTAAGAAAAGCTATCATCAACTGAAAGTACTTATCAATAAATGTAACGGCAATAACATGGTTTATATCCTTCTAGTAAGCATATATTTTATGTATCAGCTCAAACACCCTAAAAAGGGGGTTACCAAGAGACAATCAACAAGAACTAGAATCAACATAGAATAAAACATGGGAGGTTAGATCCCATGTCATTGTTAAAAAAGTTTTACTTTTTAAGAGGGTTTTTAATGTGGTTTATTGCACCATTCCAATGTTAAGTATATCCTGCAGTTCCTTAAAGAGATGTTCAGCGGCTCATGTTTTTCTATGCATCATGCAATTGGTCCAAATCACAATGGTCGCTTTCGCTCAAACGGGCTTGAAGCCCCCTTTTTTCGACCCGCCATTGAACTGCCGCCATCAGTAGACTACCTATTACAACACAGTTTTGCCAGCCAATGTCATGCTTATTGGCTTATCTGGGTGGAGTGATGTGTAGAGTCAAGGTAACACGTTCCAAGAAATGGTTATAAGTGCGCCTGAGAGTCTCTCACCAGAACGCTATTCATGCGATGACGCAGCAATGAAAAATGTAGCCAGGAAAAACATTTTTGGGGGGTCCACACAACTGATATTTTCCTGTAGTAAACAGATAGGAAGGCCCCATTTTGTTCCTTAAAAAGTTCTTGACCCAGTTCTTTGTTGAGAACGATCTTTCAGCAGTACATGACAGTAATACTGAATTATTTAAATAATAGTAATCGTTTACTAAAAAATTGAAAATTTGGGTAAATCCGGACCCCTTGGACCCCCTCGCTGGCTACCTTGAGATCGTTTGCTCAGAATGAAGGATGATTCACATTTCCACCTATATTTTGCCAAGTAGTGGTGCAACATTGGGCCATACTAGAGCAAACATAACCTCAAAACTAATTTTCATATCTGTTCTAATTGAATGTTACACCGGTGTAACTTCCACAGTCAACATGTAACTGCCTTGAACTGTGATTAATAACACGAAAATCAGTAAAGTTGTGAAAAATATTTACAAATTATTTTGTTCAGAGTATTTTTTATTCTGTTTAATACAGATGTAGATAAAATTATGTACAAATATATCATGTTAGGCACCACAACATGACTCATTAAATTTACTGTGCTCAAAAGGCTCATTCCAAAATTCCCCTCATCACCATGCATTATCCAATTACAGTTCTGTCATCAATTTATTTTTTATAAAGCATCCATCTTACATGAAAGTTTGTAACTGAATTGTACCAATGGGGAGGGAGCAACATGGTAAAAAAATAATTAACAATTTATTGATGATTTTTAACAACAGATATAAAACAATACCTTATGGTAACAAGACTATTTTAAATTTTATTTTGTTATGATTTAATATTAATTGTGTAAAATAGACTAAAACAGAAACATTCTCAGTCTTAGAAACGTATATTATGTAATTTAATGATGTTATAATTTATAAATTAATATTATGCTTGAGAAAAACAACACAGTCTTAAAGTTTCATGAGAAACCCAACAAGTTACTATTTCTATTACATTAATATTACATATTAGTCCTGATAAAATTGAATATGCCTGATAAATAACCAACTACTCATAACATACAACAAAATTACAACAGTTTAGCTATTTCTGCATCATTTAGAATAACGTAAAAGCTTGTCATGGTAACAGGTAATAGATCTGTAAAAGTTCTGAGACTGATTTGACGGACTAGCGACCAAATCACTCAGAAGGGCAGTGAGGCTGGGAGGACGGACCAGGGACTGGTAGCTGAAGATGTGTTAACACTTTAATTACCAGATCACCCTTCTTGTCCTTGACCCTACAAGATACACCCTCTTGTCTCAGGAAGGCTATCAGGGTCGTGGTGTTAACCTTGCTGAGACCTTCTCTCATCTGAGCAAGCTTACGAATGTCCACATCCTGTACTTGTGGTTTGTTGCGCATCTTCTTGCTGCTTACCTACACATAAACACAAGTTTACTGTAATAACTGAGATGCTGTATGCACAAACCTGTGTGTTCTGTTCAAATTAATGTAATTCGCAATGGGAAGTTGCTTAATGATGGAGTATTTGATTCTGAAAGGTCTCGCAAGAATAAAATTAAACTTGGAAAATGTGTATTCATTTACCAGCGACATTAAAACATTATGATGTTGCACATTTCCACATAAATGAAAGGCCTTATCACTAAAAGTTTTATAAACTTATAATAGGTTTATAAACGATGTGATTTATAAACTTATAATAGGTTTATAAACAATGCGGTTTATAAACTTTTAATCCAGCCCATTTCTATACAGAAGAACAACAGCAGAGTCATGCCTCTTTAATTTGTCATAGGCTTCAAAACATGCAATAGTTGAGGTTTATAACTATTCAATTTATGAAGTCTTTTAAAACTGTAGACTTGAGAATATATTCCTCACATCCGTGTTACCGTACAAACTTTTTTGTACTTATTAAAAACTGTTCTGAATGATTTTTATGGTTTTATTTCCTGTTTTTAACCTACATATCTGTGTTTTGTTCTATAAGCATTAATTACGAAAGCCAATAAGGCTGTTTACTCAAACTTCTTTTCCCATCGATAAATTTTGCTTCTGTTAGAGAGATTCTCATGATACACTCGACAATACTCACGTTGCACTGAAATTACGGAATTAAACTCTGCTAGCCACAAAACACATTGATCTTTTTATTCATATGTTGCCATGTTGACTATTTTTTTAAAAACGTTAGGCTCACATTACTAGATGACAACGATTGGTAACAACTAATGAAAACAAAATTTTATAAGCAGCTGTTTTAATTTATATCCGCTTTGTAGACCTGCGATCAACAATAGAGTAACTATAACCATTAAAAGTATGACATGACTTTGTGGACACACTGTATTAACTCAAGATTTACACAGTCATTTCTATTATTGATGCTGCAGTAGTATGTCAGTTATTTTTATCCATTCAAAATATCAAGAGTAGTCTAATGTTTTTAACTGGAATAAATTTTGCAAATATGAGCTTTTTAGAAAATTGGTAGAAAATAACATTATTTATCTGTAGAATATATATAAAACAATACTTAAAAAGGATTAAACCAAACCTTTATCAGAATTCTCTTTATTACTATGCTGTTTTATGCCAATTATTTACTATGTTCCAATTCTATTTACTTATAACTACTACATATACATTTAATATGTATAATGAACTTAATTCCTCCATTCGTTTGCTGCACCCAAAGAACTGTTTTTGGCACACATTTTCAAAATGTTATAATTTTTTAATTTATTTAATATTGCAGCTTTTTTATATAAAATCTACTAGCAACTTTCTTTGAGGCCAAGAAACAGCTTTTTTGGGGGGGAGGGGGGTAAAGTCATTTTCTGAAATGCTATGATCTATTTTTTCTTACATTAAAAGAAATTAGAATTTTTTCTGATTATAAAAATATTATTCGTGACATTCTTCTATTGAGGTTCTGTTGAAGGTTCTGAGCTTATTTTCAAACAGGGATGGCAAAGAGAACCACTGTTGAAGGGATATTAGGTAACAAGAAAATCAGTCGCAATTATATTGTTATTTGGTTACTTTCACAGTGAAGATATCTATCCACTCAGGACTGGTATGCAACAACTGAAAATTATTATAGTGCATAACAATGATGCCATTACAGGAAACTACAATGCATGTAGTCCTGTTACTGTATACATGTTATAGAAGTATTTCATTACAATAATAAAGGCTACACTCACAGGTTCTGATAGGTGCAAGAGCGTTCTCTCGCCCTTCATACGGTACGTTGGGTGTCCTGAGACACTTGGGTTAAACAGTGGGAAACGGACAAACTGATTGGATTGTGAACTGTTCAATTCAGGCTGAAAATTAAAAACAAAATTAATTTACACTGATTGATCAATTCAACCAACTAATTACTTCATTAACTGGTATGTTCACTGTAATAATGCAGTACAGAATCTAAGTAAATTGTTTAACAACTTCACTGATAATAATAGCCTAGCACTGCATAAGGTCAAAGTTACTATCCTATTTATTTTTATGATCCCAAACAAAAATGGAGACCATAAACTACAAATTAGGTTGAACTAAAACCAAATATTTAGTGCACTCAGGTTTGGGCATGAAACAAAATATCAGATTTCCATTTTGAGTAAACGCAAAAACTACTAGATATCCTAAATGAATCAATGGATTCATTTATCAGATACCCAGATTGCTTTAAATGTTTTGAGAGGGAAGGTCACCTCAATCTGAGCAGCTCATTTGGACTTACTTTTATTAAAATATTAGAACAATAAAGTAACTGCTGTTCTGAGTCATTTGTTCTTATTATTCTCTTAATAACTGTGTACAATGTATAATGGTATTACCTCACAACCTTGGAAGATATCACTGGCGGCATGAGATAGCTGTGCGATTCCAAACATGGGTCTTATGGGTTTCTGTCCCACAATCTCCTGGAATGTAGAATCTTCGCGGGTAGAGGAAGGGGAGGCGGGAAGTGATTGATACTTCGATGAGGGCGAGGGAGTCCTGGGCTGGGGATTGAAGACAGGAACATAAGTGGTGGATGAGGAGGATCTGGACTTAGTCTTGGGTGTGAAAACAGGTACGAACACTGGCTTGTTGGTGGCCGGGAAGGCAGTGTTTGGCAGGAATGTGGGAGGACTTACAC
Organism: Homalodisca vitripennis; assembly: GCF_021130785.1. Lineage (NCBI taxonomy): Eukaryota > Metazoa > Arthropoda > Insecta > Hemiptera > Cicadellidae > Homalodisca > Homalodisca vitripennis. Next base: position 158,274,633 of record NC_060212.1, read on the forward strand.
TGTGAATCTGGATAAAATATGATGTCATTAAAATGTTAAACTCTTTAATGAGAGTCTTTTCAATGTGCCTTGATAACACCCAACATTATTTTATAAATTAGAAAATTATGTAAGGCACTAGTTGTAATGATATAGCAACATACTCATTTTACAGTCCAAGATTTACAGGATAGTATGTGGAATGTGTGGGAGAGGATTTCACATAGTATTATTTGCTATAAATTAATCTTAATATACAATGGCAAATTCTGGAACATAATATTGTGTATATTTTATGACTAGTATCTAAAGCTTTTTCCAGAACGCAATGACTTTTTAAAAGCTCACCAATGAATATTTCTTTACATTAATCTTCATTATCTAGTCTCATATTTTTATATAGGTTTAGTGGTTTCTATTCTTTGTTATTAACAAAGTAATTGACAATGGTAATGCAAAACTGAAATTGTTATTAAAAAATTTTAGGTTAACATTTGAAAAATATTTTTACAGCAAAATAATAGCATTCTATACATAATAATATACTACTAACAAAATTAATGAGAGTAGATTATTTCAAATGACTGGAAAAAAAGTAACAGAGACACAGTACAACTGGTGTTAGAAAACATACTCTGGGAGTAGACTGGAAAAATATCATTCTCATTGTTCACAGCCACTAATAAAAGCAATTACTAAATCTCTTAAGCTCGCTACAAAAACTTACAAATAAAATTGACTCGCTAAATGCTCACCTTAAGAATAGCTGTACCAACTTGGCTAATTCCTTTTTTTCAATATTTGTGAAATCCAAGAAATGTTTAAATAAAGAGAAAGATTAGAAAAGTTTTGGAATACTTTAGAATTAGGAAAACATTATAATATTAATTGTGTTTCATACTACAAATTTAACTGACACTAACCAGTTGTTGGCACTTTCAGCTGAAGTTCATCATAGAGGCAGCAACATTTAAATTTTAGAAATGATTAAGTATACAGTAATTTAATGGAGATAGCAAAAAAATATACTATCTAACTTTTATTCCAGATTCTGCAGTGACAAATTAGAAACATCAAATTCATTGGAAATACTATTTAAAGACCGTTATAAAACACACTTTAATGAACAAAGCTGTGAATATTTGAACATAAGGTATTTGAATCTGGTTGACTTCCTTGACTTTGTGATTTGGCATTTTTGCAGTAGCTTAAGGTTTAACAGAGGAATGAACACTAACATGCCATTCTACTAAAAAACATTAAGCCTTCTACTCTGTGTCCCATTTCATTGGCTAATATGTAAAATTCAAAAGTTTTGAGTTGAGTTTTATATGGGAGAACCCTTAAGAGAAGTTCTGAATTAATTTCTTTCATACAGTATTGTACTTTCTTTGGTATCAGACAATTTTGAACTTCTTCCTTTCTTCACGATGCATTTAGAATTTTCTTGACGAGTACAGAGTGGTACAGAGCAGTGGTCCATAAAGATAATTTAACCTTCCAAAAGGCATAGCAATTTTTCAAACCATTACCTTCAGTGATTTAGTGTTCATTTCACTATGATAGCTCTTGCATAGTTCTCAAAAACTTTGAACGAGCTGCTACAATATCATTTTGGTCCAATAAAAACTTCCTACCATCTTTGGTTTTCTTGTACTTGAAATCAACACACCTTAATAATCTTGTTGAAGTTATAATCTGTTGTTACAGGATCAAGTTTTTGTTTGAGATCCTGCATGATTCTGTTTGATGTAGGAAATTATCCTTTGCTGTAGTATGAAAGGACAGTTCATCTGAAAACATCTTTTTGAAAGTCATCAAATCCTGTTATTTTTTATTTCTGACTTCTTCGTTTCCCTGACATTGAAAACTTAATTTCTTTGATGAAGGTCCATCTTCTTCGGACAGCTTAACCTCTTAACTTATTTTATTAAAAGTTCTCTCACTTACACAGCAGATCTCAACATACACTTTACCACATTGCTTAAAGTTTAGAGTTTTTTGGAAATTTTCCAATGACAGTTTTACGTAAACGTAGTTAATACGTCATTCACCACTATGTAGCATTTTTCCACTACTGCTCTTACCTCTGGATGGCGGTGCATTTGAACAAACATTATCAGACTCCATTTTGTCCAAGTAAGGAACATTACAGTTTATTGACATTTCACAACAACAAAACATACTTTGCACAATTATAATAGCTACCAATAAACTTAATAAACACGAAAACACTCAGTAGAATAATAGTCAAAATACAGCATAAAATAATATACTGATGTTAATAAAAAAAAACGCAAATACGTTTCAAACCGCCACTGACACAGTGACAATAGGCTCTGACGAGTAGAGAGAGAGAGAGGGAGGAAGGAGCTGATTCTTGGAAACAGTATGACTCATCCATGTGGCACTGCTACTACTGCTGGCTGGTGATATTCTCACTACAATTTTGTCTTGAATGGCTTGTTAATAGCTCTCGCTATGTGCACATGGGGCAGAACTGAAATACAAATATTGGGCAACCAAAACCTTTAATAATGCTGAAAGATTTCCTCAGACTATGACTTACCCTGTTTCCACCCCAAGAGCTTGCCTGTGTAGAGGTGTACTGACTGACAGGCTGACTTGGACTCTCAGGTGGTGACTCCTCAGATAACTCCATCACCTTGAGCTTTTTCGTCAGAGGTTTGGTTTCTGTGAGATTGCTAGGATACACAACCTAGAAAGATCAATCCTTGACTGAAAAGTTGAATTTGCTGAAAAATTTTTAGGAATAATAAAAAATGTCATTAAACAAAATGGATTTTAATACTATTTATTGCTTACTTTGATTTTACCACATATTAATCCCTCAGTAATGAAAACTTCAATTAATATTGACAATAAGTTAATTTAAGCTACAGAACTACTAAAAAAAACTAAAATTTCCTTTTGTTAACACCAGAAATCTACTCAAATTGAGAATTTCTTTAATGAAACAAAGGCATTAAACAATTGAGACAATAATATAAATTTTATACATAATATAAATTATATATTTTAAAAAAATAACTTTACAAACAACTTTTTTTAATTGGCACTATTTATGTATAAACCATCTTCAAGTGCATAGATTCTATAAAATATATAACAGAAAAGAAAATAATTGAAACACAAGTAAATAAACATGATATGAAACATGAAATGCAGATGAGATTGATCTAAATATTTCTTCCAGAATTAGTTGTATTAAAATGAGAAATTTTTAGTTAAGTTACTTGATGTTGAGTACATGTGGAATTATGCTCTTAAATACAAATTGGTGAGCTTTTTCCAAGTACATTAAGATAGATCGAATTCGAATTTTGATGAACTTGCCGGTGCATTAAAATAAGGTTTTACAGAATTGGCTATGTGTTTTCAAAGGAATTATTGTGATTTTAGACCATGTGTGATGATAGTTTTCTTCAGGGCAGAGGCACTAGGTGTTTTAGAAGATGAGTGGCTCAGGTGTGTGTTACTGAAGTTACAGTTCCATGACTTTTGCCACTCCTGGTGTTTATTTTGTCAAGATATATTTGAAGCCAGAGAGTGATTTTGTCTGCAGTTGAAGTGAAATGTCAAGTGTAGTTAATTTGTAATAGAAGATGGATTAGTGTGCATCTACATATGTCCTGCCAGACATTAAAATTGCATTTTGTCCTGATGCTTGAGATTATCTGAATTTTGTATGGAAAGACAACACAGAGAATTCAGTTACCTATCGCCATATTTAACTGTTTTGATATCTAATTCCTGTCATTTAAGTTCTATTTTGAAACTTCATCTTTCCACAAGAAGTGAGAACTGAATTCCTTGTAGCTCAATACAAACACAATTTATGAACTCATTTTATCTAAATAACTTAGTCACAAGCATTGAAAGCACTGAAGAGTTTCAGACTCTATTTAATAGTTTACTGTCTAATGGAAAATTCAAACTCAGAAGGTTGCACTCATAGGATTCGCAAATTCCGAATCTGATGAAAATTTGTTTGCCTTATGTCTTGGGGTTGATCTGAAATAGTAAAAAGAATTTTGTCTTCTATATGTGAACAATATTAATACGAAAATCCCTGAGGAAATAACCAAGAGAACTATTGGACCAAAAGAACCGATGGGCACACATCTTATTGCTCCAGAACCAAAACTTATAATTACAAAAACTATGGAGCCAAAAATATGACAAAAGAGCCAATATTAGGACAGAAAAGTGGATGACAAAATCTTAGTAGATTTATTTCTTGTTTAATTGAACTGGTACAGCTTACTGAAATTAAAATTCGTACATGGTTCCAGAAGAAATCAGAGTCTGTTCCAGACTGATTTACACTCACTTTCTGTAAATCAAGCAGCTGTGTTCCTATGAGTAGAGTCGACTCTTGAATCAGAAGTTTAGATACCCGAGTTAGAAAGGTAACCACAAACTAGCTACAATAACAGGAGTTATATTAAAATTTAGCATTTTATTTCTGAGTTTAGTAATATTAAGCAAATAATTTACAAACTATAAGTTCCAGCTTTTATGCCAATAATAATGAAAACACTGGTTTTTCATGCTTTTCAACCAAACTGCAACTTTGAACATTCATAACTTGGAAACTTGTGATCCGATGAGACCAAATGTTAATAAAAGTGTACTGTTTTTAGAGTATGTAATTTTAGAATTATATGAATAACTTGTTACCATCTTAACTTTCATTTTAGACCGAAGAGTTTAAAAAATTTGGCATTGGTCATGTTATGGAGCACTCAAAGTAATTATTTTGTAAACCACTCTTTAAAACCTTCAATTTTTAACATTGACTTAATTGAGGAAGTTTGGTTAATTTACCATAGCCAGTCCCCACTTGGCCAAATGTGCAAACCACCAGAATCTGAATAACCACCCGCTTTTCCTGGCCGCAACTGATTTATTCTATCATCCCTGAGCTTACTGAAATGGAAACAAGAGTTCTTTGAAACTGTGAAAGTGTTCTTGCGATTTTTGACTTGATACATTGAAGTGAATCAAATGACACTCCCACTCTCACCAGCTATTTGTATGCAGAAATTCATGATGTTGATTATTCTGGCTAATTTAATCAAACGTTCAGATTTAAAGTAAAAAGACAAAGACTGCAGAATTGGTTCGGCGTAGTATCCAATCAAGCATATGTGAGTTGTCTAAATTATTGAGTGAATTCATATGCACAGCCAAGTAGCTTGGCTTCCTGGGGTTATCATTTGAAGCAGTCTTACAACACTAAGATCTGCCCTGTCCTTTACGTAAAGGTGAAGGGAAGGCAGCCCATACAACGGGGTTAACAAAAAAACTGGAATTATTTTTTTATACAACAACCTTATCTCCTTAAAAGTACTCTCCATTACACCTTATACATTTGTTCAATTTGTCGATGCTTCCCCTGTTTGAAACATTTTTTTGTACTCATCTTCAGTAATAGCTGTGAGCCCCTTCTTCAATTTTTTCTAGATGTCATCTATGTTATTGAATCTGAGTCCTTTCATGTTCTTTTCATGAGAGGAAATAAGAAAAATTCACATAGAGCTAGGTCAGGTGAGTAAGGTGTGCAAGGCAGTAGAACCATGCCATTTTTTATCAAAAAATTATTACCAGAGATGGCTATGTGTGCCACAAATTGGGTCATTTTTGACAAACACTGCACCGCAATCTTCTTACAACTTCCAAATAGAAAGCCTGATTAACAGTCTGGCCTGGAAGAAGAAACTACAAATGTACCATCCCTCTGACATCAAAAAAGCAAATGAGCATTGCTTTGATGACTTTTTTGGGACAGGGTGGCAATTCGCTTCATTGCTGCTTTGTTTCAGGGACTGTAGCACCATGACTAGCACCATAATCAGTTTGAAGTTGTTCTTTCAAATCACAAAATGTATCAGGTTGACATTCTTTTTGAATATTAATCAGAATGCGAAGCACAAACTTGACAGAGACCCTTCTCATTCACAAATCTTCAGGTAAAATTTGTTCTAAGATACCCACTAATGTCTGACATTTGATAAATGGTCTGTCGATGGTTTAAAAGCACATTTTATTCTTTTTTTCAGCTTCTGAAACATTTTCATCTGTTTGGGAAGATGATAGACATCTGGAATGAGGCTTGTCATCAATGGGCATATCACCATTTTTAAACTAAGAAAACCATTTGTATACTAGAGTTTTTCCCTTAGCAGCATCTTTGTACCCTGTGTTCAACACTAAAACACTTTCAGTATCATTTTTGCAGAGCAGGGAACAAAATTTCACAGCTGCACGCAGTTTACTCAAACTTCATTAATTAAAATGGAAAATAGCACAAAACAACAGCAAAAACTGTCACTACATAAAACAAAATAAGCCATGTCGGCGATCTAGGCTGCATTGAAATAATTGTGATAAGTTGTGCTTCATACAACTAGTGGCAGAAGTTTGTACCGCACAAACCCAGCCTTTAGCAAAGCTTCTCTGGGAACTTTAGGCGTACCATCGTACAAGGGTTCTAGAGGTGATGTATGACTGCAGCACATGGCTCCACTAGTGCAGAGACAAGCCAGGTGCTGAACTCCTTTGGCTACCAGACTAGACAGCCATAAGCGATCATTGGCCAAAAAAACAACCATCTTACACCACATACCCCACATTCTACTACAGAACTGTCTGCTGGTATGGAGAGCAACCACTGCACAACGCAGTAGCAACTTCAAGTGTGGGTTCCAGGTCAGGTTCAAACAGGCAACAGCTGGTTGAACTAAAATACACAGAGAAGGGTTTTAATCGAACAGTGAGATCCAAACCACTTCCAGTCTTAAGAGGTGTACCACAGGGATCCATCTTAGGGCCTATCCATTTTATTTTATTTACTAACGACCTCCCTAAATACTTGGAAGAATATTCAACAACCATAATGTATGCGGACAATACAGCACTCCTCCTCAGTGACCACACCTGGTAGCCTAGAAGTCTCAGCCCTTGTAGCAATGGAGATGGCTGTTCAGTACTGCCATAACAACAATCTAGTGGTAAATGAGAGTAAATGTAAGCAGCTCGTCATGGGTCACAGAAAAAAGGAGGTGGGAGTGCTGCCAAACATTGAATCATGGAAAGAAGCCAAATACTTGCGTATTACAATTGACAACAGCCCAAAATGGACTATAAATGTTGACAATCTCTGCAAAAAGCTGGCCACAGGACTTTATGTTGTAAAGAGAATTAAGTCTATAAGTGATCTAAAAACAGCAACTACCGCTTAATATGCAGTTTTTGAGTCTCACCTCAGCTACTGTCTTTCAGCATGGGGCAACTCTAGTAAAGAAAATCTACAAAGAACCCTTATTCTTCAAAAAAAGTGTGTCTGCATTTTAACTGGTCTACAGCCTAGAGAAACTTGTAGATATGCCTTTATTGAGCTCAGCATAATCACTGTGGTGTCTCTATACATACTTCAAGTGATAATGTACACATACAATAAAAACTTGACAAGGGGAAGGGACCTTCACACACACAACACCCGCCGGGCTGCAGATTTTACCTTACCAGTACACAGAACGGCACTGTTTTCAGACAAGCCATCGTACATGGGATCCAAGCTTTTTAACGTCCTGCCTGAAGACATCAAATCACAGAGCATTAGCGATGCCATGAAGAGAGAGCTAAGAAGATGGTCGCTGCATCATCCATTTTACACAATTGAAGAGTTCTTAAATTGGAAAACTCAATGGAATCTTGACACTTAAAACTATACATGTATTATCCCTGAATTATACTTTTGTTTTGACGCAATTGTAATTCTCTAAGAATGTACAAATAAAGCCTATTGTCTATTGTCTATAGCTTGTTATCCACTGCCATGCACAGATATTTAACTTCAGTGGAGAGGACTATAATAGTTCTCCCAAAGAGCATATGCTATAAATCAAGCTTTCTCTATCTAGGAAAGGAACTATGGGGGCTTTGGACGGGTTAACACTTAGTCTGTCCTTCATACACAACTTCCATACCAAATTCAAGGTTTAAACGTGTACTTCAAAAGCTGAGTCTATCAGTAGACCTTCAACACCCAGGCACCACATAAGAGGATACCTCGTTGAGTGCAGCCTTTAGCTGTGATCACAGTAACAGACTCTCCAACAAGTTCCATCGGAAGAGAAGTTCCTCTGCCCAATTTGTATGGAGCACTACAAGAAGCAAGTCATTTCTGTGTGCTGTTGGCACATCCATTGCGAGGAGTGCTGGCTTCATACTCTGGGTGCTAAATAGTTATGCTCCCAGTGCAACATGATCACTTTGCCTTCAGATCTCCATTGTATTTACTTGTGATGAATCAATGAGGATAACTCATTGACCCTGCCTTTGTTGGTTTAGTGTTGTACAATGTTAATACATAATTCACAACACCACTGTTCGGTTTATTTTGACGTGTTGACCGAACCCATTTTTCTTTCATGTCATATCTTGTAGCGTAATGTATTAGTGGTTTTGATAAATAAAATGCAAATTTTATGTGAAAATACTCATGCAAATTTAGTAATTTAATTTCAGTGAAATATATGGTGCATAGTCATATTTTTATGAAAACTGACTACAAGTTTTCAATCTCAATTAATTCTCTGGTACTTAAATAATGTTTCATCCCTTGTAAGTCTTGTAACATTACTCAAATATGTATTAATCTTTGCAACCTTTTATCAGAAACAAGGGTCTTACCTGAGTAAGTGGGCTGAGTTTCGGTACGGCATAACGAAAAGTTGTATTGATGGAGAATGGAAAACCACAGATGTTTGGTGTTCTGGCATGCAGGTCTGCGATTATTTTCATCAGCACCATCTGTGGCTCATTTTGGCGTAGAAAGACTGGTGTTCGCGCACGCACACATATCAGTGGGTACGTCAGAGTCTCAGACCATAATCCAAGCTTCACTTTCAGATAGACCATCCCCTCCTCACTCTCTGGCAATCGGTACCCATACTGCACAGAAACCAACGATGGATTATAAACAAATGATTCTGATCTTAAAAACATTTTATTTCTTCAAATATTTAATAATTTGGAAAGCACTACCTGATTTCAATCAACAGCTGACAATAAAAACATAACATTTCTTACTTTCCCTATACTAAATTAACATTTTTACTGCAGGCTGCTGTCCGAACAGTAGCGTGTCCCTTGTCAAAACTGTGGGGGACTGTCCAGAGTACACCAAGATGTTAATTTGTCTGTCACATGCTGCAATCTTGCCAAAGGCATCTGAAACTTTTCACCTTGTTCTATATTAAGTATAATTACTTTCTGCTAACTCTGTTCAATCAAAATATTTCTGTTTTTTTTGTGTGGAATAAATAAGTCACTGGTTGTGTCATGCCACACTGTTATATATAATGTTATATGCAGGACCACTGTCTAGACAGTTAAACTGCTTAGAGATAGAAACGTGTGAAAATCAAGGTCACCTACAGCACATCTGGTCCTTTTGAATATAACTCACCACAACTGGTAGGTTATTATGGTTTTATATCTACTTTTAAAAAAGTTTGAAAAAACTTCAGGCTACTGTCCCGATGATTACTTACTCGTAAAAATGTAATATCATCCAATTTGATGATTTTATCGCATAAAGAACCAAAATAGCACTAACAATGAAAACAAAATCATGAGTTTGAATGCTGCCCTATATTGGGTACATAATGATAGCCTTTAGCTGTAGCAAACATGTAAGTTAATAAACTTTCTTTAATAGAAAATGTATTCAATAAATTCATAGTACACAAATTATGCAATGAATATATTTCTTTCCTGAGACAAAAAGAAAAAATAACTAGTATCACAACTTAACTTACATATACAATCTTTAACGATTGTACACTTGATTTCAGAAACTTTTCTATTTAACCAGTTTTAAGATTAGAAATGTACAAGTACAGATTTTTATACTGAGAAAAATATAGCTGAAAATATTAAAGGATTAAATAAACAGTAATGGTCAAGATTTTTGAATACCACTTTTCCAGTTCAGTTAGTTTGTTGCTACCTACCACTACCACCACAGCTTACACTATACGGAATACTATAATAATACATACACATTTCCTATATAATTAAGCACATAGTACTGATATTTCAATGCACAAGTATATATAATTATTGATTTTTATCTACATTACTGAAGGGAAATAACAACATTTACAAACTATTCAACTCACAGAATTTTTCCAGTAGCGTTTTAAATCTTTGTAGGATTTGAAGATGGAATCATTGAGAAAATGTTCTGACACCGTAACAACGTTCGCCAAGTTCAAGCTGTCGAAAATCAGATAAACATTACAAAATTAGATTATAATTTAAATACTTTAATGTAAATACTGAATCTTTTATTATTTATAAAATCATAGAAACGTTCTATTTTTAAGTGGGCCTAAGGATTCATAGAAAATGCTATGAAAATAGAATGAAAACAATCATTCCAACTAAAGACATAGCAACATTAAACAGTATCTTCTCATGATGTAACTTGAATCTTTAGGCTACTGAATAACTGTACTGTATGTCCCTATCCTCCTCATTGGAATATCAGGATAACTAAACACCTCCACTGTGATTCTAGTCATATACTGACTTGTATAGTAATAATGTGCATCCACCGCAGTCAATATGTTAAACTATGATACAATCTCTACCTCCAAAATGCGTCGTTAACAGCTTCACTAGGTCAGTTGTGTACCGACTATAAGACAATCGGTATAGTAGTAATGTGTCCATCGCAATCACTGTGTTAATACAGGGTGAAAATTAAATACATGCTTCCTTATAAACCCATTTAATAACAACAATTAGATCATTACTGTTGTGGTATACTTTTAAAATACAAAAACTACATAAAATAAAATTACTAGATTTAAAATATACAGTTCTCCTAATAAACCATCACTTTTGTGTGATTACTGCCCACTACATTACATCTCATGTTACAATATTAAGACATTTTTCCCTTCCCAAAATCGTTCAAGTTAATTGTTACACCTAAAATATATGCAACATAATTTTATAATTAACCACAGTATTTTATTGGGACAAGATGAATTAGTATTATTGTAGCTGCTTTGGATTTAGAATTGATTTAAGAACATAAGTATTGAAAAGTCAATAAAGTTTTATTATAAAAATTAACACTGTACATACTTTAAAATGTATACAGGTTATTTAAACGTTTAGCTGTCAAAGCTAATGCCTTGACCTAGATCTAGTGGATAGAGAATTGTCAGTTAGCCACATCAGTCTTGGCAGAGAAGTATTTCATCTGCGAATAATTTGAAGTTCAAGCCTGGAACCGTTTTTACATTACCTTAAGCTAAGCTTAAGTGATTTACTTGTTAGCATGTGAAAATCCTCTATAAAGTCAAGATTTATACCTCTGAGTTTCTGAACTGATAAGCTGGAAGCTAACCATTCAGTTATCAAGGACAAATATAACAACCAAAAGTAATGCCAAATGCACAAAACACAAATCAACTTTGCTCTCTTTTTACATGTAGGAGAAAGTAGCCAAACTTTACAGGAACATAATATACTTACTTTCTAAATGAGAACTGTACTGAATATAACACAAATTTGGGTCATGAAAATAGTGGAAAGACCTGGGTAAGACATGGACGGTGACGTTGTGACCAGAGAGGTCTCTGACGAGGGATGGAGGATAGTAGGTGAAGGATTGATGAAGGTCTTGGGCACAAACTTGCGGCAGTCTCATGCGCAGTGGCCACAACACAAGGTGTACATCGTTGTCTATAACATCATCCACCACATCATCCATCCGTTGTTTCACTACCATTATTTTATATGACAAAAAAAATAAGATGAAACAATTAAATTTAAATATTGTGAAAACAAAAAGTTAAGTGAAGTATTTTCTGCACAGTATGTAATGCACTCCTGGCCATCAATGTGTTACAATACTTGAGATATGAAGCTACAATGAGCTCAAAGTAAGCAGACATTTCAGAAATCAGTTATTGTTTGCATATTTTTGATGTTTTGGTTTAAAACCAAATCAATCGATGGAAGAATAATCGAGCTGTCGATAAAGGTATATTATTATTCAATAAATCAAACTTTATTCCTCTTTGTATGGTTAGAAGAAACATCTTGTGCAAGAAACTGTTTTAACTGCAACCAGCTGACCGGGCCGATAGTCTTATTAGTTATGTCTGCTGTCGTTGTGTTTTGGTGTCTGGCTGATTGATTTATTTTTAGTTTATATTTTGTTTTGGTTATTAGTAATATGGCTGATGAAGTCATACTTAATTTTAGGAATAAAATCTAGTGATTTGAGAGAACTATTAGCTCAATTGGAACTGGCATCCTTATCAGGCTCGTTCAAGGTTAATTTTTTGTGAATAAAAAACTATAGCAACAATAATAAGCGAGTACTATTATTCCTTTTATTTACCTGAAAGCAATGGTACATAATAAGTCATATTTAGTTTGAATTTCAATGTTGCAAAGCAATTGTAGAAAATGCTGAAAATACAACGTTAGTGGATTTTGCGCTAAAAATTCAAAAATTTCTAAAAAAAAGTAAACATTAAAAAATGCTAAAAGAGCTAAAACTATATATTTTTAATAAGTATAAAATTGTGTTCCTTTTGTATCATTTGGAATTTATATGAACCTGTAACACGTACATGATGAGACAGTGCAAAGTTATAAAGTAGTTAGAAAAAAACTCATATCTAGCTCATTCAAACACAGAAATCTTTTTAGGAAATAAGAAAATATTAATGAATATAATTTATTATTATTACTTGGAATATTCTGAAAACAATGAACAAATAATAAGTTGTATACTCTGAAGAATTTTGAGAGGTATATAACAGCTTAATGTAATTCTTACAAACAGTTAAAAATAGGGTGCCAGTACAGGAGCAGACACCGCCAGTTCGAGGGTTAACTAACTACGATATTGTATAGTATGTGGATTCAATAAGCATGCTACACATCACGTCATATTAGATTGTGTCATGTATTCATAGAACAAATTTTGTAAATTGGAATAGTGAAGTGCCCTCACCATTGATGACAATATCCAATTTCACAGCATCAAGGGGAGCAGAAGAGGTGAGGAAGTCTCTGCCGTGGACAAGGTACCTCTCTACTTGATTCCAGAGTGGAGCCAAGCGAGCCAGTACAGTGTAACGGAGACAGAGCTCATACACAACGTTGTCAACAGGCAGTGGCTCCTGAGCCTGAACAGACAGAGGCATCTCAGTACTTAACCATATAGTGTTAGTAAACGAAAAGTATGAAACCACAAACAAGCATAAGCTATACAACCTTCTTTCCTTAGTATACAAACCACCTGGAAATGTCTGGCTGTTTATATAACAGTTTGAAGTGCTATAATTGCAACATTTTAACTTTTCCAAATTTTAAAATGCGTATAAAAGAATTTTGCAGAATTAGTATCTGCAATTTTTGTTTATCTACTTGCAACGGTTCTCCAGAAAGTAGTAACAAAAATTGAAAAGAAAAAATTATCAATACAAATTATACAATTTTATTATACACATTTGAAAGGTCCATTCTTAAGCTATTCAAACTTAATAATATTATTATTATTGTTAAATTGGTTAGTTCTATATAACTGCCCTACAAATTAAAGCATTAATCAGAAATCAGAAATTCTTTATTGATAATCTTTAAGATTACAAGTAGCGTCAATTAAACAAAAAGTCTACATAGTTATAAAATATAAAAGTTCATGTTTGTCTCTGTCAAGTTGTCAGTCTCCATAAGTAAAATTCCTCCACTGTGTAGATGGTTCTTTGCAAGAGCCAGTTCTTTATTGCAGTCTTTCATGTTAATGTGATTGTTTCCTATTTTCTTAATTTCTTCTGGCAGAGCATTAAAAAAGTTTTTTTCCCGGCATAGGTTGGTTTTTTCTCAAATACAGCTGTTCTGTGAAGAGGTAGTGGAAAGCCTTGACCATGTCTTGTGTTATGTTCATGAAGATTACTATTTCGAGGAAAGTCTTTTAATAAGCAGTACAATATCGTTTCCAGAATATATAGAGAAGTCACTGTCAGTATATTCAATTCTTTAAAAGTAGCTCTGCAGCTTTCTCTAGGTCCTAGCTTTCCCCATTAACCGGATTGCTTTCTTCTGAATTTTTGAGGACTTTTAGTAGGTTAAATTGAGTTGTGCCCCCCATGCTGCTATCCCATACCTGAGATGACTTTCAAATAGGGCATAGTACGCTATTTTGGTAGATTCAAGAGTGCTTGTTGCATGGGTCCTTCGCAAAGCATAGAGTGATGAATTTAGCTTCAGGCAAAAGTTGTCAATGTGATTTGTCCATGTCAATGTATTATTTAGTGTTATTCCTAAATAATTCATGTCCTCTGTTTCTTGAATACCAGGGATTTCGGACACATAGTTTTTATTAGTTCCTAGAGTGAGTTGTTTAGTTTTCAAGCTGTTTTAAGACCAGATCATTGTATTTGCAATATTGTTGGGCCATATTGAATGAGATGTAGGAGTTTTATTTCTAGCTGCTCAACATCCTTCTGGGCTGAGAGTAGTACAGTATCGTCTGCGTACATGATGAAATATGTGTTAGTTTTCCAAGAATATTGGCAGGTCATTGGTGAATTAAAATATATAACACTGGTCCTAAGACGGAGCCTTGGGGAACCCCTCGAGTCATAGGTAGTTTTTCAGATTTAACAGTACAGGTCTCTCCCATTTTTCTCTGTTTAACCTCTACAACTTGGTATCTTTCGTTCAAATAACTCTCAAACCATTTTAAGGCTGACTGTTGGACGCCAAAAGTTTGTAGTTTGGCTAGGATGAGCTTATGGCCAAGACAGTCGAAAGCTTTGCTCAAGTCTAAAAAGATACTAGTGATGGTGTTGCCCTCTTTCCAGGTTGTCTGTAATATATTCAACAAGGTCTATTATTGCAGTTGATGTAGATTCTTTCTTTTCTGAAGCCATGTTGATTATTGGATAGGAGGTTATTGTCTTGTAGGTGAGTGAGTAGTCTAGAAAGAGTGATCTTCTCTATTATTTTTGATTACAGTTGGTTAGTAGTGAAATGGGACGGTAGTTTGTTGCTTCATCTTTGTTTTCCTTGTTTATATTTAGGGTATACTTTGGCCTGTTTTAAGTGTTTTGGAAATATGCTCTGTATAAAGGATATGTTAGTGATGTGAAGGATTGGTTTCAGAAGTTCAGCTTCGCAAAATTTTATGATTTTTTGATGAAATCTCGTCCAAACCCGAGGAGGTTTTACTTTTCAATGAACGGATTGTTTGTTTAATTTCTTTGGCTGTGGTTGGGGTCATTTTTGTCATTGTGGTATCTATATTGTAGCATGGACTATACAGTAAGTTGTCATTCGATATTTGGTGTTGCTTTAGCGTGTTTTCTGCTATATTTATAAAGAAGGTGTTAAGGTGGTCAGCGATTTTTCTTTGGGTCCGTTTCTTTTATTCCGTCGATTGTTAAATGATTCAAGTCTGATGTTGATTGGTTCTTAGCAGCTCTTTCTCTATTTATAAGTTCCCAGACTGCTTTTGTTTTGTTATTAGCGTGATATATGTGGTCTGCATTAGCTTCCTTCCTAAGTCTCCCCTTCACTGTTTTACCAGCAGACAGAGAATTGGGGGAATTTGTGTGACTCCATTTCATCAACTGACTTTTCTCACAATTTAAAATGTATCACTTAATTCTAGTCTCCAGTTACAATACAATCATATCATATATGTATATATTTTTTTATATAAATTTTGTCTTAACCTTAGAGAAAGGTAAGTGCTGCAGTCATCTTTATTTTTGTAATCTTCAGTTAGGAATCTAGAATGCACCTAGTGCAAAATTTGTGGTAGCCAAGTTTTTCCAGTGCTAATATATGCACCAAACTGTTAAATTCAGCAAAAATGTTTCATAATCACAAGGCAATTACTTACACAAATTGTGTTGTCTATTTTCATCACCAGTTCATTAGTCACAAGACTAGGCCTACCTCTGAGGTAACCACTGTGAACATTGGAATGTTTCTTTTTTACTCAATGCACTATTGCTCACTTGACTTTCACTCATTATTCCTTTCAATTGATTCATTCAATAATTCCATTGACTTTTTGAGATTTTTTCCAATACACACAATCAACCTCAATATGTTACGGAAAGCAAAGTTGGAAGGGCACAATAAGCACGCTGTCAGAATTCATCATCAGAATTGTGAACTGTATCAATAAAACATTATGATTGAAGGAATAGTATTCACGATAGCTCTAAAAGAAGGTAAACAAAATTTTCATGATGAGAGTTGACAGCCCTCAATGGTATCAATAATTTCATGTAAACGTGAATGATAATGGAACACACATTTCACAACTTTGTTTTTAGAAGAGTTTCCTCAAGTTTCAAGAAGTGTTCTCTATGACATTTTTATCTGTATGACAATATCTGTCCACAAGCGGCAAAACAAATTCAAAACAAAAACAAGATTCCATCACAGCTTTTTGCTAAGAACACATTAAAGCCCCAAAACAGCCCCAATGTAGCGCCCAGTGACTATCACTTGTTTTTTCATCATAACAAGCATCTTGAAGGTCAGTGCCACAACGCTGACAACAGCATAAAAATAACTGTGTTGCAGTCGCTGTTAAATCGGCTGACAATCTTCTATGCTAACAGTACACAAAAGGTTGTTTTTAAATATAATTAAATGCCTTTTAGAGGATTATTACACAATGGTGTTTAACCTGTTAATTTACAAATAGCATGTTTAATGCAATTTGTAACTGTTTATAAATAATATGGTTAAAAATGTTTCTATAACTATTTGTTTGAAGATGTCTATACTATTCATTAAATACAATTTGTTTAAAGTTATTTTCTAAAATATTTCTTCTTTTTTCAGCTATTCATAGTAACACCTATAATTCTTTTGTTTAAAGGTTATTTTTGACGATGGAAGGATTGTGAAGGAAACAGGATTTTTCCGGACCTTTGCCATCGTTCAGTGAAACAAGAAAACAGTAACACTACGTTTCGAGATCTGCAATCTGATCTCTTCTTCAGGTAAAGAACTAACCTAATACATAATTTACAAACTAGGTTAAAATAAACAAATCTTACTAAAGCGTTGTTGGCACGCCTAAGTCAGGGAATCACAACGTACATGTTGTTGTCAACTTCACTAACACTAAAGACATGCACTTAATACAAAACTATACAAAACACTAATCATTAAAACTAAACTACGGAATACAGTCACAATACTCTTCACTCGTCTACTAACCACCTACGACTGACCAGAGGGACTAGCCAATGGCAATCGTGACGGCTGGCTAAAACAAGATGGCGGAAATACAAGGGAAGGGGAACAGGAATGGGCCCTTTCGTTATTATTGGTTCATGCGAGATGAACTTCTTAAAACCATATTGTGACCCCCGCATTGGTTTATTACAAATATCCGATCCGTTTGATATTTTTAAACCTAGTTTGTAATTATGTATTAGGTTAGTTCTTTACCTGAAGAAGAGATCAGATTGCAGATCTCGAAACGTAGTGGTTTACTGTTTTCTTGTTTCAACTGAACGATGGCAAAGGTCCCGGAAAAATCCTGTTTTCCTTCACAACTCCTATAAAATTAATTTAGCATATTATAGGTTTTCTTAAATATTTTAAAGATTACTCAATAGTTTCTTGGACAAAGAAGTAATAGAAACAAAGAAGGATACCATAATGTTTAATTTGTCCAGATGGTGTTGCAGTTTTTCCTGAGCGATAGAATTGCCGACTGACAATGATATGTATCTTGTGTACTGCTCCAAGCACTGGGGAGGCAATTACTTCGACCTCCGAAAAGATCAGGCATCTAAAAGAAATCATTACAGCTATGACAAACTTAATTGCTAAGTTTTTACTTGGTCACTAGACTAATGAAGTGACATAGTAAACACCTGATTATTTATTTTAAATGTTTAATGTTTTCTAACATTGTCCCTCCAACCTTTTTGTAATGTCTCCATATCTCCAATTCCCATTACAAGGGCTAGATTTATTAAATTCATGTGTTCTGTATTTTACCTGTTGTCCTCTAAACTCTAAATAATCATACTACTCTAAAAAAACCTTTAATGAATTTTTTAATTTCCAAACAACATTGTATTTTACAATGCTATGACTACAAATTAGAATAATACAAGACTCCAAAAATACTTCCAACATAGCAAAACGTTAATAAATTATGTATTTTTTATCATTCAATTTCTAAGTTTACAGGCAGCTAGCTATAATAATTTTTATTTTAGGAATTAGTTCTGAGAATGATATTACATGCTAGAAAAAGTAATGCTTGTAACGTCCAAGATGAGTTATTTTTGTTTAAAACACTTTATGTCATGTCCTCCTTAATGATGACAATTATTTGGATAAAGGTAGGGGTGATATTGGCTACTGAAGACCATTGAATTGGCTTAGCTGTAAAATAATTTTCAGACTATATATTTCTGGAACAGAGTGGACTGAAATCAACAAATATTAATCAAGACAAACTGTGAATAATCTTAAATCATATACTCTTAAATATTAGATACAATTCTTATTGGGAATTTGAGGTTGCTTTCAAGAGAAATCATATTATTCAAGTCTATGAAGTCATATAGTTCATATGACCTCGGTATTCTGATGGAGTACAAGCTTGACTCCATGAATACATACAGTACAGAATGCAATAGCCTATACACATTTACGATATAGTGTTGTCTCTGAACTATGAGGATTATGCTCTTTTAGGGAGTAGTAGTGTCAAATTAAAACTTATATCTGATGTTTCAAAGAAATTTTTATGAAATCACCTTGATCATATCATAATTCTCTAAACATGTACAAGCGTTACACAAATATAGGAATAATTGTTAAGTTAATTGTTACACCTAAAATATATGCAACATAATTTTATAATTAACCACAGTATTTTATTGGGACAAGATGAATTAGTATTATTGTAGCTGCTTTGGATTTAGAAATTGATTTAAGAACATAAGTATTGAAAAGTCAATAAAGTTTTATTATAAAAATTAATACTGTACATACTTTAATGTATACAGATTATTTAAACTTTTAGCTGTCAAAGATCTAGACCTAGATCTAGTGGATAGAGAATTGTCAGTTAGCCACATCAGTCTTGGCAGAGAAGTATTTCATCTGCGAATAATTTGAAGTTCAAAAGCCTGGAACCGTTTTACATTACCTTAAGCTAAGCTTAATGTGATTTACTTGTTAGCATGTGAAAATCCTCTATGAAGTCAAGATTATTTACCTCTGAGTTTCTGAACTGATAAGCTGGAAACTAACCATTCAGTTATCAAGGACAAATATAACAACCAAAAGTAATGCCACATGCACAAAACACAAATCAACTTTGCTCTCTTTTACATGTAGGAGAAAGTAGCCAAACTTTACAGGAACATAATATACTTACTTTCTAAATGAGAACTGTACTGAATATAACACAAATTTGGGTCATGAAAATAGTGGAAAGACCTGGGTAAGACATGGACGGTGACGTTGTGACCAGAGAGGTCTCTGACGAGGGATGGAGGATAGTAGGTGAAGGATTGATGAAGGTCTTGGGCACAAACTTGTGGCAGTCTCATGCGCAGTGGCCACAACACAAGGTGTACATCGTTGTCTATAACATCATCCACCACATCATCCCATCCGTTGTTTCACTACCATTATTTTATATGACAAAAAAAATAAGATGAAACAGTTAAATTTAAATATTGTGAAAACAAAAAGTTAAGTGAAGTATTTTCTGCACAGTATGTAATGCACTCCTGGCCATCAATGTGTTACAATACTTGAGATATGAAGCTACAATGAGCTCAAAGTAAGCAGACATTTCAGAAATCAGTTATTGTTTGCATATTTTTTGATGTTTTGGTTTAAAACCAAATCAATCGATGGAAGAATAATCGAGCTGTCGATAAAGGTATATTATTATTCAATAAATCAAACTTTATTCCTCTTTGTATGGTTAGAAGAAACATCTTGTGCAAGAAACTGTTTTAACTGCAACCAGCTGACCGGGCCGATAGTCCTTATTAGTTATGTCTGCTGTCGTTGTGTTTTGGTGTCTGGCTGATTGATTTATTTTTAGTTTATATTTTTGTTTTGGTTATTAGTAATATTGGCTGATGAAGTCATACTTAATTTTAGGAATAAAATCTAGTGATTTGAGAGAACTATTAGCTCAATTGGAACTGGCATCCTTATCAGGCTCGTTCAAGGTTAATTTTTTGTGAATAAAAAACTATAGCAACAATAATAAGCGAGTACTATTATTCCTTTTATTTTCCTGAAAGCAATGGTACATAATAAGTCATATTTAGTTTGAATTTCAATGTTGCAAAGCAATTGTAGAAAATGCTGAAAATACAACGTTAGTGGATTTTGCGCTAAAGTTCAAAAATTTCTAAAAAAAGTAAACATTAAAAAATGCTAAAGAGCTAAAACTATATATTTTTAATAAGTATAAAATTGTGTTCCTTTTGTATCATTTGGAATTTATATGAACCTGTAACACGTACATGATGAGACAGTGCAAAGTTATAAAGTAGTTAGAAAAAAACTCATATCTAGCTCATTCAAACACAGAAATCTTTTTAGGAAATAAGAAAATATTAATGAATATAATTTATTATTATTACTTGGAATATTCTGAAAACAATGACAAATAATAAGTTGTATATCTGAAGAATTTTGAGAGGTATATAACAGCTTAATGTAATTCTTACAAACAGTTAAAAATAGGGTGCCAGTACAGAGCAGACACCGCCAGTTCGAGAGATAACTAACTACGATATTGTATAGTATGTGGATTCAATAAGCATGCTACAACACATCACGTCATTATTAGATTGTTCATGTATTCATAGAACAAATTTTGTAATTGGAATAGTGAAGTGCCCTCACCATTGATGACAATATCCAATTTCACAGCATCAAGAGGAGCAGAAGAGGTGAGGAAGTCTCTGCCGTGGACAAGGTACCTCTCTACTTGATTCCAGAGTGGAGCCAAGCGAGCCAGTAACAGTGTAACGGAGACAGAGCTCATACACAACGTTGTCAACAGGCAGTGGCTCCTGAGCCTGAAACAGACAGAGGCATCTCAGTACTTAACCATATAGTGTTTGTAAACGAAAAGTATGAAACCACAAACAAGCATAAGCTATACAACCTTCTTTCCTTAGTATACAAACCACCTGAAAATGTCTGGCTGTTTATATATAACAGTTTGAAGTGCTATAATTGCAACATTTTAACTTTTCCAAATTTTAAAATGCGTATAAAAGTATTTTGCAGAATTAGTATCTGCAATTTTTGTTTATCTACTTGCAACGGTTCTCCAGAAAGTAACAAAAATTTAAAAATAAAAAATTATCAATACAAATTATACAATTTTATTATACACATTTGAAAGGTCCATTCTTAAGCTATTCAAACTTAATAATATTATTATTATTGTTAAATTGGTTAGTTCTATATAACTGCCCTACAAATATTAAAGCATTAATCAGAAATCAGAAATTCTTTATTGATAATCTTTAAGATTACAAGTAGCGTCAATTAACAAAAAAGTCTACATAGTTATAAAATATAAAAGTTCATGTTTGTCTCTGTCAAGTTGTCAGTCTCCATAAGTAAAATTCCTCCACTGTGTAGATGGTTCTTTGCAAGAGCCAGTTCTTTATTGCAGTCTTCATGTTAATGTGATTGTTTCCTATTTTCTTAATTTCTTCTGGCAGAGCATTAAAAAGTTTTTTTCCCGGCATAGGTTGGTTTTTTTCTCAAATACAGCTGTTTCTGTGAAGAGGTAGTGGAAAGCCTTGACCATGTCTTGGTGTTATGTTCATGAAGATTACTATTTCGAGGAAAGTCTTTTAATAAGCAGTACAATATCGTTTCCAGAATATATAGAGAAGTCACTGTCAGTATATTCAATTCTTTAAAAGTAGCTCTGCAGCTTTCTCTAGGTCCTAGCTTCCCCATTAACCGGATTGCTTTCATTCTGAATTTTGAGGACTTTTAGTAGGTTAAATTGAGTTGTGCCCCCCATGCTGCTATCCCATACCTGAGATGACTTTCAAAATAGGGCATAGTACGCTATTTTGGTAGATTCAAAGAGTGCTTGTTGCATGGGTCCTTCGCAAAAGCATAGAGTGATGAATTTAGCTTCAGGCATAAGTTGTCAATGTGATTTGTCCATGTCAATGTATTATTTAGTGTTATTCCTAAATAATTCATGTCCTCTGTTTCTTGAATACCAGGGATTTCGGACACATAGTTTTTTATTAGTTCCTAGAGTGAGTTGTTTAGTTTTCAAGCTGTTTTTAAGACCAGATCATTGTATTTGCAATATTGTTGGGCCATATTGAATGAGATGTAGGAGTTTATTTCTAGCTGCTCAACATCCTTCTGGGCTGAGAGTAGTACAGTATCGTCTGCGTACATGATGAAATTTGTGTAGTTTTCCAAGAATATTGGCAGGTCATTGTGAATAAAATATATAACACTGGTCCTAAGACGGAGCCTTGGGGAACCCCTCGAGTCATAGGTAGTTTTTTCAGATTTAACAGTACAGGTCTCTCCCATTTTTCTCTGTTTAACCTCTACAAACTTGGTATCTTTCGTTCAAATAACTCTCAAAACCATTTTAAGGGCTGACTGTTGGACGCCAAAAGTTTTGTAGTTTGGCTAGGATGAGCTTATGGCCAAGACAGTCGAAAGCTTTGCTCAAGTCTAAAAAGATACTAGTGATGGTGTTGCCCTCTTCCAGGTTGTCTGTAATATATTCAACAAGGTCTATTATTGCAGTTGATGTAGATCTTTCTTTTCTGAAGCCATGTTGATTATTGGATAGGAGGTTATTGTCTTGTAGGTGAGTGAGTAGTCTAGAAAGAGTGATCTTCTCTATTATTTTTGATACAGTTGGTAGTAGTGAAATGGGACGGTAGTTTGTTGCTTCATCTTTGTTTCCTTGTTTATATTTAGAGGTATACTTTGGGCCTGTTTTAAGTGTTTTGGAAATATGCTCTGTATAAAGGATATGTTAGTGATGTGAAGGATTGGTTTCAGAAGTTCAGCTTCGCAAAATTTTATGATTTTTGATGAAATCTCGTCCAATACCCGAGGAGGTTTTACTTTTCAATGAACGGATTTGTTTGTTTAATTTCTTTGGCTGTGGTTGGGGTCATTTTTGTCATTGTGGTATCTATATTGTAGCATGGACTATACAGTAAGTTGTCATTCGATATTTGGTGTTGCTTTAGCGTGTTTTCTGCTATATTTATAAAGAAGGTGTTAAGGTGGTCAGCGATTTTCTTTGGGTCCGTTTCTTTTATTTCCGTCGATTGTTAAATGATTCAAGTCTGATGTTGATTGGTTCTTAGCAGCTCTTTCTCTATTTATAAGTTCCCAGACTGCTTTTGTTTGTTATTAGCGTGATATATGTTGGTCTGCATTAGCTTCCTTCCTAAGTCCTCCCCTTCACTGTTTTACCAGTAGACAGAGAATTGGGGGAATTTGTGTGACTCCATTTCATCAACTGACTTTTCTCACAATTTAAAATGTATCACTTAATTCTAGTCTCCAGTTACAATACAATCATATCATATATGTATATATTTTTTTATATAAATTTTGTCTTAACCTTAGAGAAAGGTAAGTGCTGCAGTCATCTTTATTTTTGTAATCTTCAGTTAGGAATCTAGAATGCACCTAGTGCAAAATTTGTGGTAACCAAGTTTTTCCAGTGCTAATATATGCACCAAACTGTTAAATTCAGCAAAAATGTTTCATAATCACAAGGCAATTACTTACACAAATTGTGTTGTCTATTTTCATCACCAGTTCATTAGTCACAAGACTAGGCCTACCTCTGAGGTAACCACTGTGAACATTGGAATGTTTCTTTTTTACTCAATGCACTATTGCTCACTTGACTTTCACTCATTATTCCTTTCAATTGATTCATTCAATAATTCCATTGACTTTTTGAGATTTTTTCCAACACACAGAATCAACCTCAATATGTTACGGAAAGCAAAGTTGGAAGGGCACAATAAGCACGCTGTCAGAATTCACCATCAGAATTGTGAACTGTATCAATAAAACATTATGATTGAAGGAATAGTATTCACGATAGCTCTAAAAGAAGGTAAACAAAATTTTCATGATGAGAGTTGACAGCCCTCAATGGTATCAATAATTTCATGTAGAACGTGAATGATAATGAACACACATTTCACAACTTTGTTTTTAGAAGAGTTTCCTCAAGTTTCAAGAAGTGTTCTCTATGACATTTTTATCTGTATGACAATATCTGTCCACAAGCGGCAAAACAAATTCAAAACAAACAAGATTCCATCACAGCTTTTTGCTAAGAACACATTAAAGCCCCAAAACAGCCCCAATGTAGCGCCCAGTGACTATCACTTGTTTTTTCATCATAACAAGCATCTTGAAGGTCAGTGCCACAACGCTGACAACAGCATAAAAATAACTGTGTTGCAGTCGCTGTTAAATCGGCTGACAATCTTCTATGCTAACAGTACACAAAAGGTTGTTTTTAAATATAATTAAATGCCTTTTAGAGGATTATTACACAATGGTGTTAACCTGTTAATTTACAAATAGCATGTTTAATGCAATTGGTAACTGTTTATAAATAATATGGTTAAAAATGTTTCTATAACTATTTGTTTGAAGATGTCTATACTATTCATTAAATACAATTTGTTTAAAATTATTTTCTAAAATATTTCTTCTTTTTTCAGCTATTCATAGTAACTCCTATAATTCTTTGTTTAAAGGTTATTTTTGACGATGGAAGGATTGTGAAGGAAACAGGATTTTTCCGGACCTTTGCCATCGTTCAGTGAAACAAGAAAACAGTAACACTACGTTTCGAGATCTGCAATCTGATCTCTTCTTCAGGTAAAGAACTAACCTAATACATAATTACAAACTAGGTTAAAATAAACAAATCTTACTAAAGCGTTGTGGCACGCCTAAGTCAGGAATCACAACGTACATGTTGTTGTCAACTTCACTAACACTAAAGACATGCACTTAATACAAAACTATACAAAACACTAATCATTAAAACTAAACTACGGAATACAGGTCACAATACGTCTTCACTCGTCTACTAACCACCTACGACTGACCAGAGGGACTAGCCAATGGCAATCGTGACGGCTGGCTAAAACAAGATGGCGGAAATACAAGGGAAGGGGAACAGGAATGGGCCCTTTCGTTATTATTGGTTCATGCGAGATGAACTTCTTAAAACCATATTGTGACCCCGCATTGGTTTATTACAAATATCCGATCCGTTTGATATTTTAACCTAGTTTGTAATTATGTATTAGGTTAGTTCTTTACCTGAAGAAGAGATCAGATTGCAGATCTCGAAACGTAGTGTTACTGTTTTCTTGTTTCACTGAACGATGGCAAAGGTCCGGAAAAATCCTGTTTCCTTCACAACTCCTATAAATGAATTAGCATATTATAGGTTTTCTTAAATATTTTAAAGATTACTCAATAGTTTCTTGGACAAAGAAGTAATAGAAACAAAGAAGGATACCATAATGTTTAATTTGTCCAGATGGTGTTGCAGTTTTCCTGAGCGATAGAATTGCCGACTGACAATGATATGTATCTTGTGTACTGCTCCAAGCACTGGGGAGGCAATTACTTCGACCTCCGAAAAGATCAGGCATCTAAAAGAAATCATTACAGCTTTGACAAACTTAAGTGCTAAGTGTTACTTGGTCACTACACTAATGAAGTGACATAGTAAACACCTGATTATTATTTTAATGTTTAATGTTTTCTAACATTGTCCCTCCAACCTTTTTGTAATGTCTCCATATCTCCAATTCCCATTACAAGGGCTAGATTTATTAAATTCATGTGTTCTGTATTTACCTGTTATCCTCTAAACTCTACATAATCATACTACTCTAAAAAAACCTTTAATGAATTTTCTAATTTCCAAACAACATTGTATTTTACACTGCTATGACTTCAAATTAAAATAATACAAGACTCCAAAAATACTTCCAACATAGCAAAACGTTAATAAATTATGTATTTTTTATCATTCAATTTCTAAGTTTACAGGCAGTTAGCTATAATATTTTTATTTTAGGAATTAGTTCTGAGAATGATATTACATGCTAGAAAAAGTAATGCCTTGTAACGTCCAATATGAGTTATTTTTGTTTAAAACACTTTATCTTATGTCCTCCTTAATGATGACAATTATTTGGATAAAGGTAGGGGTGATATTGGCTACTGAAGACCATTGAATTGGCTTAGCTGTAAAATAATTTTCAGACCATATATTCTGGAACAAAGTGGACTGAAATCAACAAATATTAATCAAGACAAACTGTGATAATTCTTAAATCATATACTCTTAAATATTAGATACAATTCTTATTGGGAATTTGAGGTTGCTTTCACGAGAAATCATATTATTCAAGGTCTATGAAGTCATATAGTTCATATGACCTCGGTGTTCTGACGGAGTAAAAGCTTGACTCCATGAATACATACAGTACAGAATGCAATAGCCTATACACATTTACGATATAGTGTTGTCTCCGAAACTATGAGGATTATGCTCTTTTAGGGAGTAGTGTCAAATTATAACTTATATCTGATGTTTCAAAGAAATTTGTCTGAAATCACCTTGATCATATCATAATTCTCTAAACACATACAAGCGTTACACAAATCTAGGAATAATCAAAAATATTATTCAAAGAAATTCCTCTTGCAGTTGATCTGTAAATTTCCAGAACTTAAAAGTATGATCAGTTAATGCTGATGGTTTATAATTTATATTCAATATATTGGTTTCTTATGAAAACAACTATAATAAATATAAATAATAACACTTTATAGCAGATAACTGCATATTTCATATGATTTAATTTTCTATTAATAACACAGTTTTAACTTTAACCTCATGTTACAAGTGAAGCCTCAGATGTGAGACTGGCAGTTAACCTGTGTGTTCTCATAATTATTATAAAACCTTTAACATTAAATAACTGGTATAGCTTTAATAGTATACTCCATCTAAAATAACTTTTATGTTTAAATAGACTATAGACTTGATACCTGCACTTAAATATCTGATTCTGGTAGGCCTTATTGGACAAATTTGTTTTGTTTTTTGGTGATGAACGTAATATCCCTATTAGGCAATAAAGGTCTTCTTGTTTTGGAATTGATCCTAGCAAGACAGTTTTCAAATCTTCATCTCCGTACTGAGTCATGTCTGTCTGTTAATTTGCTGTGCGTTGATGTTCTCTCTAAAAAGCACCTGAAAATATTTGATGATTACACTTAAATTGTAACAATTTTATGATAAGCTAGCAGTTCGCTAGCAATTTCATTTTATAAAACAGGGACACCAAAGCATATTCTTTTTAAATAGCATTCCAAACAATCCTGAGATAAGTGATAGTCGCTGAAAGATATTCTAACTTCCTGATCTATTTTAGATTAACTTTTTCCCACAATTTTGAATTGTGAACCCAATATCTGACAATTGTGATAATTAACGACACCACTTGTGTGAAATGTTGATTTTCTCATCACTTGTTTTGGCTGGCCAGTTGAATGTCCTTTCATCTGATGAATTTTGACCTTGACAGTACAGTATCTCAAAACCAGCGCCACACACTAACAATCGATTTTAATTCTGTGAACCACAGAACACACTGTGCCTGCCTGTACATAAACAATGTACTTGTTACTAGCACCAGGCGTGTCAGTCACAATAGTGGACTGCCACCGAGCAGCTGTTCTGTGCATGCCAAGGTCAACATTTCCTGCCATTCTACACAGAAAACAAAACTTTGTTATTTCAACTTCAAAATGACATTTAAATGGCTTAGTCATCTTAAATAGATTTTATGTAACAGCCATTCATAATCTTGGCTTTTTTTTCAGAGATCCTGTATTATCATTTTCTATAATATGACATACCTTTATCTCTATTACATATAAAAATATAGCTTCACTATAATACAACCTTAAAATCCTATAATTAGATTCAACATTATTTTTACAAATTAATTCAAACAAAGCAAAATCATTTGTATGGCATTAAGTACAAAGCGATATACGTGTTATTTGTGTCACAAGCAGCTGCAGTATATTTAGAGGCCACCACTGCAATCGTATCAGGGTACCAAATTATCAATTAGACATACTTCAACTATCAAATACAAAAACATTTTAGTTACAGTTATTTACAATTTATGTTTATCAGCTCTCTTTAATGTATCAAATAACAATATTGTTCCAAATTAATTCAAACAAAGTATAATTAAGAGTATTTGAGTAATGGCCGCTAGTATGTGCTGTGTCACTAGCTGTCACACACATTTAGGGTAGAGTACGATAAGCGGACCCGGTTTTTTATATCGAAATTGGCAACCGATATTACTTAATCATAACCATCAATATAATCAATCGATACTAATTAATTATTTTGAACAATTAACTTAAATGATATATATTAACAGTTGCAAACACTTTAAAATAACACACGTAAGGTAATATTTCAATTTTACATAAGTAACAATTGATTATTAAGAATGGCATTCAATTTTAGAAAACTACACAACATTGCTTTGAAAGATGATAGGACATGTTTTACGTGGCTTCAACACGTTGGACTCGTACTGAAAAACCCATTATGTGAAATTCGTGGGAAAGAAACAAATGTGTGTTGTGAGAGGAGCAAATATGGTCGTCTTATGGTTTCCTAATTTTGGTTATAATAATTTGTTTTATCATTGTTGATATTAAATTCACATTTCAATTTAAAACATATGTTTGTTATTGGGGACTATAGATACTTTTATATCGATTGATAGTCTAGGATTTGAGATGCGAATATTAGGTATCGATGATTACATTCTTCGATATAAAAAACCGGGTCCGCTTATCATACCCTACCCCACATTTATCCTTAAAAACAGTAAAAAGTAACTAAATGTTAAACTGTTTTGTTTGTTACATTTTATAGCTGCACATAGCATAGATAGTTTTGTATTCATAAATAAATTATTAATATTTTAGATTTAAAACATCTGAATTATATTGCAATTTAAAATACCATCTATAACGTAATATGTGTCAACATTTTTGTTTCTATAGTTTAGATAATCATAAATGATTATTGTGGTGGTGGCCTCTTATTATACTGTTGCCTCACAAGCTTCAGACACATTAATTATCCTTCAACATAGTAAAAAATAACTAAATGTTACCTGTTTGATTGCTAATTATTTACTTTAGCCACTTCACACTATTTATCAAAATTTCAACTAAAAACAATAAAATAAATATATGAGATTAACTTATGAGATTAGTACAATAGATATAACAGGGAGCAAAGCCTAAATAATAACAGAAATTACAACGGAAACTCTCCCTGACCATCAGTTTGGGCATTGGTGGCGCTACCCTGCACTTCTGGCAAAATAAAAGAAAAACATCCTCGAGATAGTATTTAAACTTGAGCTCAGATTACATGAGAAAGGCTAAACCAAAATGCCCCTCACCTTTGGCACCACCCCCCACTTCTCTCATAAAGATACACTTGATATGGAATTATTATATTCAAGGGGATATGAATACAAATATACTAGAAAACTGAAAAAGTATATGTTTAAATACAAAAACTTGAACTCTAGGCCTTGTGATCACTCCAATAACCTAAATCACAAAGTAAGGAAGCAATAATAGGAACGTTAAATTTTAGAAATGTACAAGATTCAATATGGAATTTGTATATAAAAAGGTGGGACTGTAATTGTATTTTAATCGGTAGCCTTTTACCACTAAGATGTAGCCTAAATTTGTTGTTTACCTTATGTTACAACATAGTCTAATCCAATCTAAAAAAGAACTAAATTTGGTTCAAAAACGTCACAGATGCTGCATAACCGGGTATATACATTAATGCAAACTGGCTGCAATAACTATCAAGTATTTCCCATTACCTCTCCGAGTGAATTAAAATCAAACTTTACGTTTTGAGTTTTTGTTTACGTCAAATTCTCTTTCTCGTAATCAATCAGTTCGGCTGCTGCTGGATGCGGATGCGGCCATCTGTATAGATATATTTCAGTTCTGCCACTTGATTCTGTTAACTTCTATCTTTCTTTTACTGCTAATAATTTCAAACTACGTATTGATTGAACACATTTTTAACTGAATTTTATACTCTGACAGAGAATAGGCCTTGGATCCAAATAAGGACTACTATTAATATACAGGAATTTCGTAAATTTACAGTTGTTTCGGCAATATTTTGGTAGGTAAATGTTTGGTTTGTAGAGTTGTAGTTAATTTATTTGGATGATCTGGTATGGTTACATTTTTAACAATGAAATTTAAAATGTGAGGTAATTTTTATTATTGTCAGAGTTCGCTCAATATAACCAATATCTTTAATAATTTATTGTAATACAACATAATTCTCAAACATTTGGCGTGAAACTCCTCCTCTACAATCTTTATATTTGACATTGCTGGTAAACATAGGTTCATTGAGCAATTAAATTTTATGGAATGCTAATATTATTTTTAAAATCATGTTTTCGATTAATATATTTATGTAATGATTTTCCACTTACACAATTTTACCTTGTTCCAATCCAATGACGTCCACAAATAATAAAATACATAATAACATTTTTGGATATAGGCTTTTGGTAACCAGCGAAAAGCAGAAACTCAATAAAAAATGAATCATACATACACGTTTGTAAAAAAGTATTTCAAATTAGATCATACTGAACTAAAATATAGACTAAACACCTCAAGAATCAAGAATCCCTCATATAATAGACACAGAACAGATGCGATTATTATTTACCGGCAGGATCCAGTTTCAATGGATCTGTTCAATGTCGTTGATTACAATAACATATAAGTTTTCCAGATACTTTGGAATTGCACTCTTGAGGAATCCACCACCTGTAGAAGTTATCAAGAAATGCAAGTTAGCATTTTCTAGACATGGAATTCCTGCTATTTTGTTTTCGCATAACGGAACTCAATTCGCAATTTCAAAGGATTCACAATTTTACAGATTCTCTAGGATTTATAACTTTGAATTCTAGACAATCAGTCCAAAATAAAAAAAAAAAAAAAATGTGTGGTTCTACAACGTAGTCGTAAAATTTGATAAATTAAAAAAATGAAGATTCAAGATCAGAAGAAGAATGAGGGACCTTTCCTCACTTTGTTTCATAAAGAAGTTCGTCTCTTGTCAATGTGTACAGTCCTCAGTGCCGTGTATATAATTAGATCGATTAGGACCAGACATCGGGTAAAAGTTTTCCAGGGACGGCAACTTTGGATTTAGCAGTGACCGATACTTGAATAGAACAAACCTCTGGGCAATAGATACTAAAAGTTTGTGATTTGAAGATGTCCCGAACAAGATTCTTGCCATTTCAGTGATGTAAAGTACTTCAAATTCTAAGTGTTATTGCTCTGTTGTCCGCTGGGTCTCTTGAGCGTCCCTGGTTATAATTGAAAAGCCGCTCTAGAGGCTCGACAGTGTCGGCCTATCTGTGAAATCGGCGTGCTTTACTATCCTTGCACAAAACTATTTCCCCGCTGCGTCCCACGCTCGTTCGATATAATATGTGTGTGTGTGTGTGTGTGTGTAAATAAACAAATAACTCTACTGTGTAACATTTTGATTTAAAGACATTCTAAGCTAGATATCAAAAATACGGAGATAGAATACACAAAAGTATGTTTTATAAATAAAGAAAAGTTTACGATACAATAAAAAAGTTGATATCCGATAAAAAAAAATCACCTGCCATTTCATGAGATGCATTTTATTGGTGCATGAGTAAGCAACCCTGGCACCAGCTGTTCTGTTGAAACAAGAAAAATTACAAATCGACAAACCACCAAAAGTAGTACACGTTTCTGCAAGCAGGAAGAAGCCCTATCCTGTTTGTAATGGATAATTGGTTAATCAGATTCAGATAATAGTACATGAGCTAGGCAGACTGTGAACGTTTTATAGCATTTTAAGAAGTGTGAAATTAATATTCACAATGCCATCAAGAAATAGTGAAGGTCTTTTGGCCCGAGTAAACTTTCCCCTGTATACTTTGCAGATGCTTACAAGTAGACATGTCATTGTAGGTGGTGGTGGAGGTTCGTCAAAAACTGGTGTAGCCAATGGATTTGTGAGTTTTATTTCATTCTGTTTATTACTTAAGTTTCCAAATCTTCAAT
Organism: Homalodisca vitripennis; assembly: GCF_021130785.1. NCBI lineage: Eukaryota > Metazoa > Arthropoda > Insecta > Hemiptera > Cicadellidae > Homalodisca > Homalodisca vitripennis. The sequence goes on from NC_060212.1 coordinate 158,307,000, forward strand.
AATATCCTTACTATATATTGTTCATCCAATAGCCCTAGGCTAGCTAATCTTTTTTTATTTAACCCTCCAACTGGCAAACTGTTCAATGGAAGGGATTAGTTTTTAGTCATTTTTGTAATCTAGTTTTTCATTAAAGTTTTGCTATAAAACACTACTCTTATGTAGGGCAGAGTACGATAAGCAGAATGGGTTTTTATATCGCTTATTACAATATCTCTACGCTTTATATCAAATAACGAACTATCAGTCAAGGGTAGACTTTAAAAAGCGGCCTACACTCGTTATTCGGTTGTTTTAACGAATTTTTCGATGTTTTTATCCAAAGGCATAATTTGATATTACAATTTATTTAACTTAGCATAGTTGAAATAGTTCATAGTAATTAATTTAACCCTAATATTTAAAATCGGTATCAATTTACAATAACGTGACCATGGAAAGGTATGTTCATTTTTTTCCCCTGAAAACTACAATTTTTCCTGAAAACAATAGTGAAGAAAAAATTCGTCGGCAACGAAAATCAAAGGAGTTACGATTTTTTGAAAACTCTATTTTTGACAGTATCTCTGGCAATTTTACTGAAATGATGCTGACAAGTACGTTAATTCTGTCAACGATGCCTGCCCGCTGCGCAGTGCTGCGCACTGCTTGCTCTTTTAGAAAAAAAAATTAACTCGAGCTTGCAAAAGTCGAATCCCAGATCACGTGATGCCCCTGATCCTTAACCCTCCAAGTGTTGTTCGACAAAATTTTGTCGGTTATTTTCCATTTTTAACGCAATAATGCCCGAAAGGCATCAATATAATACAATAATATACTTTCCCCCCAGTTTATATGCACCTGTGATAATAATACTTGGCTATAAATGCCCAACCCATGAAAAAAAGTCCATTTTTCATGGTCACGGTATTGTAAATAGGGTAAACCACCCAGTGTTTGATAGTATTAAGGAAAAAAGTGAGACAAAAATTCATATCTGAATGACTTTTTATTGTAGAGGCATAAAAATTAGTGCATTCTGATCCTTAATTAATCTAGTTTCTACTAAATATCTATACACCAGTAAAAAGTTATATATTTTATGAAAAAAACATATAAATTCAAACAAAAACACTTTACCCAGTGTTTGGTAACCAATATCCAGTGTTTGATTACAATATTACCAGTGTTTGATAGTCTTCAAAATCACATTTGTAAAGGAACTTTACTTGCTAACAACAATAAACAAGTTTTTAATTATTACTTTTAAAGTTAAAACTACTATTTATATAATATTATTTATAAGATTTATGATTTTTTCAGTATGTAAAACCAACTGAATAAATGTAATTCAACAAATAGGCAACTTAATATTTAAAGCTTCTTATGTATATTATTCAGAATTATTTTGAGGAAAGTTTATGTTAGCCTATTATATTATTCATCACTTTCACTCAGTACTAGGGGATCAACGTCCGAATCAATATCATTAGCACAGATGTGACAATAAAAGACTAGTTCATCATCATCTTCATCACTCTCTTCTATACCAAATGCATCTCTGTGTTTTTTTAGGGACACATCTGTAGTGGAAAGTGTTTTTTACACTGATCACATTCCGATCCAACGTGCTCTGATGTTCAGAATTATTTCCGCAGAATACCTTCTGTCACACACTTTACATGTCCAGTGTCTTCTTCTTCGTCGAAAAACTAACTTTTTTCTGGAAATTTTTCTGTGGTTTGTCTGGTATTTTGTTCTTTTTTTCTTCTCTTGCCTTCTTCCTTTCTGCTTTCTTCAATTCTTCTTGCTTTCTTCTTTCCTTTTCTTTGTTCAAACTCTAGCCATTCCTTACTTGTGATGACTGCTGGCAGAGCTTCTCTCGTTTCCTCTTCGATACATTCTTTTTTTTAGTTGGAGTTCCAGGCCAAAATAGGTTTTTTTTAAAGGGTGAAGGAACACTCTCTCCGTCTGTTGTAGGTGACAGGACTTTGGCTAATTTGTCTTGGGTTGTAGGTGTAGATTTATGTTTGTGTGAAAACAACAGCACTACTAGGTCCAGGCTGTGTAAGTAGGTTGTCGAGATCAGATCCACAGTTTGGTTGTTTGAACTGCATCACAGGTTGATGTTGCACTTGGAGTGGGTTTTTACAGGAGTGGCAATTTCACTTTCGTTAAATGTAACATCCATTACATTTTTATCACAAATGACATGGGGTTGGCATAAAAAAATCCTTTGCCTTTTTCCATGCAACATATAAATCTTTGTGAAGTTGCACTTCCTTTCCATATTGGAGTAAAAGCGTTATATATGTCGCTTTAAAAAACTCCTCCAATAAGGCACGATACGATCGATAAATTTTTCGAAAAAATGCAAGGGCAGTCCTCATTCCTAATGTGAAGGGATATCACTTGACAAGTTTGTAGTATTACTCGAGTCCAAGTAATTTCTTTAATGGCAGTTTGAGATGAAGTAGCATTTAACACGTCCACTTTTGAGTAGTCAACTGCATTGGCATCAAAAGGACTCAGCCCACACCTTTTAAAAACCATTAGCCAATGTTTCTGGTTTCATCACTTTGTCTAATACTTCTTTTAAGACAGGTGCAAAAAGAAATTTGGTCAAGCGCTCCGTACCTGTTGTTAAACGCCACTTGTGCACTGTTGCTGCCCATTCATTTTTCACAGGCCAAAATACAGCCACATCGAGAGGTTGTATCACATGAGTACAATTGGGGAGGGAGTGAAATTAGAATAATGTTATTCTCTCTACAGAAACTACTCAAGTGGTACGTTAATGAGAAGTGTGTCCATCCAAAAAAAAACAATGATAGGGAACTCATACTTTTGTTCTTGCAACCACTTAAAGAAAACATTGACAAAATATTCAAAAAAATACCTCCCCAGTTATCCAGCCATAATCAGACTTTGATACAGCCCAATCATCAGGCACTTTCAATCGTTCTGCATTTGGTAATCTCTGTCCAGGAAATATTACAAAGAATAGGTGCAACTTACCATTTGCATTTACATTACACAGAACTGTTAAGTTCTCCTTGTCACTTCCTTCGTGTACCTCGTACACATTTTTTTTGCCCTTTTATGCCCAGTACCTTCCCGCTTTTTGGACACAAGAAAAAAAGAAGTCTCGTCCATATTGAAAACCCGTGCAGGGTCTGAAAGCACATCATATAAGTTATTTTCTTTCAGATATTTGCTGACCTGAGAAAACCAAGTTCTTATGAACTCTTCCGTAACTGAAGCTCTAACAGAGCTCAACTTCTCTGGGTTTTCTTTCAGAGATTTCAGGATGCCTTTGAAGGAACAGACTAAGCCATTTATTCCCCGGGGGACCCATTGGGAAATTTTATCCTGTAAATGAAGATCTTTAGTGATCTGTTGAACAGAAGTCAGAAGGTCCAATTTGTTGACAGGAAATCCTCGAGCAGCTAAACCTTTTACCCTATTAGAAAGCATTTCCTCAGCTTGAGTCCCAAGAAGAGGCTGTGGTCCCATTTTCCTATCTAGTGGTGTTTTACCAGATACCTTGTATGATAGAGTTGACTGTGGGATTCCAAAGCGCTTGCTGGCAGAATTGATGCTTTCACCCTTTTTAACAGCATCCAATGCAAGTAGGAGGTCTTCGTGTTTGTAGGCAAACTTTGGTTTCTTTTTTGGCGGCATCTGGGAAAAATAAAATTTGTTTAAGTTCTTGTTATTAGGCCTAGTAACATTATTAACTACAATTAAATTAAAACTTTAACTTCTACATAAAATATTTAATTTTTAAAAGGTTCACAAACCAATTATCAAACATTGGAAATCATGTAATCTAGTGTTTGATAGTTGTAATCAAACACTGGGTTTCGAACACAATTTTAGAATCCAGTGACTGATTCAGTTCTCTATTTTTTTAGGTTAAGGTTAGATAACTGTGTTTTACACAGAATTGAAGAGAATTTAATGTAAATTCTTTCTGTATACATCTTATTAAATTTAATTAATTAGAAATTTTTAAAAAATATATTTAAAAAATACTTACCTCTTAGCGTTTTTGTTAAGTGAAGCTCTCAATGGTGACAAAAACTTACTCCAACAAATTCCTTGAAAACTGCTTCCCTCCAAATACAGAATTAATCAGCTGGATAGGTTAAAAAAGAATGTGACTTCTTTTCAAACCTCAAAACATATGATTAAATAACATATGAGCTTAGCAGAAGACAAAATATGTTTGGCCTATCAAACACTGGTACGCTATCAAACACTGGGTGACTTTAAATACCTTAAAATCTTATTATGTTATGTTTTTATACTATTTTTAATCTTGCAATTAATATCGCAAACTATAAAAGTCACTTTCATGAAGTTTCTTTATAAATAACATCCAGGCTCCACACTTTTAACTGCATTCTACTACGTAATATATTAATAATTAATTCAAACAAAGTAAAATCATTTGTATGGTATTTGTGTAATGGCTGCAAGTACAATGGCGATGTTTAGGCCTATGTGTTATTTGTGTCACAAGTTGCCTGACATGTTGTATCTTTGAACATAGCAAAAAACTAATAATAATAATTTATTAGCTAAATCGGGTAGGGTACGATAAGTGGACCCGGTTTTTATATCGTGGTGAAATGAGAGAAAAGTTTTCTGCAAAATCAATCTGCAGAATTCCTAACTTTGGATCATTTTCGTGTTTCCTTGTTTCGAATTCTTCTGATTGCACATTTTTAACATAGCAATGAACTCTAAATGTAGGCAATTGTTTTTTTTATTTCACATATTACATCCTTAACAGTACCGCTGTGCTCAACTTGTTTCGGCCTATTTTCAATGTCTATCCATTGTTTCCAGACTATTTTTTTCCCTTCATCATAATCATCACATGTTAACACATGTTCAAGTTCATTTTCAACCACACTTTTGCACTGGGAACAAGTTCCTAACATACAGTTTTCTTGGTTTAAGCTGCAAACCAGTTTTCTCAATAATTCTTTACCATTTGGTACAAGATCCTTGTTGAGTATTTTATTGCTATGCAAAGATTCTAACAGATAGTTAAAATTTCCATGATATTTACACACCACATACTGTATGTTGTGTATCACTAACTAAAAGAACATATTTAGGTCGCAGTTCATAAAATGTGGTCTTTGTCACTTGATGCATGCCTGTTTCTGTAATGAACTGTTGGTAGGCTTCTTTGACGGACATGACAAGAAGCCTTTTTTTGCCACAGTAATTCTTTTATTTGTTACAGTATCCTTTATTGACTTTGTATCCCTTTTTCCAGGAGCTTGGTAGCTTATATATCATCTCTAGTAAAAAAATCCTTGACCGTTTGCTTTACAGCATCGGAAAAGTTTACTTTTACATTTATGAGGGTTTTTTGTCGATATCAAATTTGGGTATTCTAAAATCGGTTTTCTGACTACAGCGCGCTTCTTGGAGGGACTCTCTGGTAACATTTTCTTAATCCCTTTTCACAGCCTTTCCTAAGCTCTGAGGTCTTTTATATGAGCCAAGTTCTGAAGAGCCTACATTAGGACAATTTGAGTCCTTCACCCAATTTAGCCAACCTTTTCCGCTCTCTTTGTTTTCGTTTCCTTAAAGTTTCTGATTTTCTTTTATTTTCTAAGATATCTGGCCTACCTTTAAGAAGATCTCTTTCCTTAGCTCTTATGGCTGTAATACGTTGCCTCTCCTTTTCCCTGTGTGCAGCAAGTCACTGAGGATCCAATCGTAACTTTTCAAAATATCTTTTCTTTCTTTGTTTTCCATTTTCTGAAAAGATAAATACATATTAATGGTTTAACTCTAGGTTAAAATGATTAAGGGCCATAAGGCTCTTGTTGAAATTTTTGGCTGTAAAACATTTAAACAGACATTTAATGTGACTTTTGGAACCACAATATACAAATGTCCCGTACGGAACTACTGTTTCATATATAAAAATACTGAGTTTTAAAGACTATTGATTGTACAAGTGTATTGATGACTTCACTTACCTAACTTTTTGGAGGGTTTGATGAATTTGTCTTCGTTAGTTTTCTCAGGAAGTTGACTTTTCCAACTTTCTGGTTCCGTACAGGACACCAGTGATCACTTTTGAAGTTTGATATATCTGTAACAGCTCTGAACTCACAAACAAGTAAACTCAGGTTGACAGTGTTTGTTTTTGAGGTTATGTTGATGTAAAAACCAAACAGATGAGATTTGACAAAAAATAAAGAAGAAAATCAGGTGTGCAACTTGAGGACTTTTAAAGGCTTTGTACACAGTACCGGCTAGTCCAACTTTGATAGTACTAAAAAACTAAATTAACAAGAAAATTTTTAATTTAACCTTTTTGATTTTGTTAATTTAGAATGTTTAAATGCCTTTTCTAACAAAATATTATAATATAATATAATTTTATTTTTTTGCACTTGGGCTCATTATTTCTGGAATGGCTGCGTAGAATGTAATCATCGATACCTAATATTCGCATCTCAAATCCTAGACTATCAATCGATATAAAAGTATCTATAGTCCTCAATAACAATCATGTGTTTTAAATTAAAATATGGATTTAATATTTACAGTGATGAAACAAATTATTATAAACAAAATTAGGAAAACTGAAGACGACCACATTTGCTCCTCTCACAGTTACAGTTGTTTCTTTTCCACAAATTTCACATAATGGATTTTTCGGTATGAGTCCAACATGTTGAAGCCACGTAAAACATGTCATCATCTTTCAAAGCAATGTCGTGTAGTTTTCGAAAATTGACTGCCATTTTTAATAATCAAATGTTACTTTTATGTAAAATTGAAATATTACCTTACTTGTATTATTTGAATGTCTTTACAGCTGTTGATATAGATTATTTAAGTTATTTGTTCAAAATAATTAATCAGTATCGATTGATTATATCGGTGGTTATGATTAAGTAATATCGTTTGCCAATATTCGATATAAAAAACCGGATCCACTTATCGTACCCTACCCGCTAAGTCTTTGGAATTACACTATTAAAGCTTTTTTGTGTGTTTTTGTTGAAAGAGATAAGTAAAGTAGGCCTATTTTTAGTGTTTATTTCTATTTCTTTGAGTACAGTAAATTTTGTAGAGACAACTTTATATTCATTTATTATTTTGATGTGAAATTTTATGTTCAGACCAGATTTTTAATTATTTAGTTTAATGTATGAGTTTAACTTTCACATAAGTTACAAAATTCTTTTGTATACTTTGGAAAACTTTTTTGATGTTAAATACAGCTCTTCAAAGTGAAGAATTTACTTATTCTGTTATTATTGAAAACATAAAACTCCAATTAGCGTTAATATAATAAGATTTTAGTACCCAATAATTTGGTACAGGCTAATTCTTTAGAGTATATTTGGCTTTGCCTGCGTAACATAATGTTGAAAATAGATAAAACTGAACACTGAGGTATACCCTTTTGATTGAAAAAAATATTGTAACAGTAGCCTCATGTAATATTTTTTAGATACAGTACAATCTTGTTTATCCTGACCTAATTTATCCAGATCTCCGATAAATTACTTTACTTTACTTTTTGAATTGTGTATTACTTTAAAATTAACTTCACAAACTGTATGATACTGTAACACATATATCTTAATTATATTGTTAATATACTAAAGGATATTGTCCATTGTCCGGGTTATCCATATTGGTCTTACAGAGTGAAGAGAGTCAAATTTTATGGAAAATAGGCTAAACAATTTTAGTTGTATTATCAGCGTAATTTCTTTTTCCGTTAACAGTGTTCAGCATTTAGAATTCATTAACAATGTTATTGTAGGCCTGCTAGTAGTTGACAATTATAAATTTTGAAGATATAAATGATTGGCTTCGAACTGAGAATAGTGAGAAATGGTCACGTTAAAGATGAGACCAAGGTATAAATTGTCAGCACCTTGTTCTTCAATGGTAATAGAGAACAGTGAAAACGATTCTGATAATGAAAAAGTAAAAGATGTCATATGACTTCTGATAGGACAGCACAACTAGACAGGCCGGTGGTGTATTTTGAGCAACAGTACTGCTCTGTATGAGCTGTTGGTTGGCTCGGAAACGCCTTCGTGATCATAATTTTTGGAAGCAGTGCACCAAAGTTAAACAAAAGTTGACTAAATTTAACATACTCAAAACTGACGAAACAATAAACATTTTATTTGTTTTCTCTGCAATTAATCTGTATAAAAAGAAATAGATTGGGTCTCTAAACTCCTTATTGTTTGTAATAAATTTTTCTCTGTATTCCTGGTTTATCTGGATGTTCGTTTCTATAGTTTCTTCCAATCCAGCAAATAGAACATTTGTGGTAAGTTTGGCTGGTGACGCCCAGTCGCTTGGGTTAACCCATTTCCTATGATCCAACTTTTTTTAATTTTGCAGGTGGGTTGCAATGCACAATACTAAATAGATGACGTGTATATTATTCCCCTACTCCCTCCTTAGGGGATACGTTGACCTTTCTTTTATAAAAGTTGTCCTAAATGTCCTAAAAGCTTAAAAATTAATGTATATATATTCCAGAAAACCCACAAAAATTTTTTATGAGGCTTACTACTACGTAAATTGGACTGCTATGCATTAGGAATAAGGGACTGATTTTTTTTATAATCATGTCTCTGTGATAGGAAACAGATGGTTGCACAGGGTAATACATTGTCAGACTTTTAATACTATAGATATAGGAGTACCACAGGGATTGATATTTAGGCAATTATTTATTGTGGCACAGAATGGCTTTGCATACTGTACAATATGCCATGTAAATCTGTACAGCTGATAATACTAGTTTGATAAATGTAAGGATTTACAATAGGTGATGTTGGCTCAAGATAAAACCTTAAATAAAGGCTCTGAGTGATCTAATGCTAACTTTTTATTTGTAAATAAGACACACCCTTAAACAAAATAAAAAAATAAAATTAATATAAAAATATTTTTTTCTTTGCAAAATATAATTATACTTTTCCAACTATTAAATTATTATTTATGTACTGAAAACATGTACAAAATATTTGGGGAAAAAAACTTTTTAAAGTGCTTTATATATTGAGGAAGTTTTATTTATTTGGCTTGTATACAGGATGATCCAAAATGTCAAAGTACAATAAACGGTAACCTACTACATTCCATTACACCTGATAAACATAAAATTCATTTAGAAACAATTTGTATTATTTGTATATCTTACAAATGGTTTTAAGGGCATGAGGCTAAACTAAATCTCTGAAAAACATCATCATTTGGTACTTAATCCATTGCTACTCCCATTACAACCTCCATTAAAACCGATCAAAACTCGTTTAAGGAATGACTTGCTAGTAATTTCACGAAAAGATTTCATATATATATATCTCCAATGAAAACCGGCTGTCATCAACTAAACTAACAGCGCTAGAGAAAATAGATATTTTTTTAAAGTTTAGTTTGAAAATTATATGAATATAAAACAATTAAATTTTAAGTATATTTAAGGCAGTAAAAATATTTGTATGGATTCTTAAAATAAAACGGAAGTCCTGTTAGTTTTATTTTTGAGGAGGCCTAGACACGTATTTTCAGGTAATTTTGTGATTTATTTTTAGGTTTAAATTTTATCAAGTGGCATTTATTTAATTTCATATAGCCTAGTTATTACAGATTAGTGTTATAAATCATGATTTTTTGAACAATTATAATATACTTATTTAATAATTTTAAAAAGATTTTTTTGCTAGAATATGGTACGTGACTGTTAAATGTTTCAGGAAATATTTGAACTATCGTTCAATGGAAAGAGGTTTGTCGTGGAGGAGATGATGCGACATGAAACAGGACCTAGTGTTGTAATGAACTGTGCTTGTATCAGCACACCGAAGAAAATCTACTTGGTCGCTGGACAGGAGAGCCACTGTCAGCTCTATACTGTCACTTCAGAAATTGTTTCAAGAAAGCGGAACACAAGCACAAGTGTGTCCAATGGTGAGTTCACTATTTCAATGAAAACATAGAAATACTTTTTAACTTAATGTTTAATAAAACGTAAATGCGGGGTAAGTCCTATGTTGAGTTCACTTTTTAAAATAGTCTATAAAACTGTCTAAATTGTGAGATTTAATATGTACTTTCTAATTAGTTTGTTACATTTAGGGATTGCACAATAGTTACCTCATACAAACTTGTGCATCCTTTAACTCAAAACATGTTGAAGTTCAATACGGTATAGAACCTGAAGTTACCTTTTCTAGAACAGTTTATTGTTAAATATAATTTTAAGTGTATACCTTTTGTTGTTTCTATATAGTATAATGTCTCTTATTCTTTAAACATTCTTACTATATAATAAGTATGAAATGTTATGGCACTACTTTATTGTTATCTAAAGATCTATCTGAAACCGTTGTTGATTGCTTCAGGCTAGTTTTATATTATTATTATTTGTTGTTATTGTTTGAAAATGGCATACCCGAACCGGATTTCGAACGTGTGGCCCCTACAGTTGTAAGCTGAAACACTTAACGCTCAGCTTAGAAGTTTACCTTTCAGCAGAAAAGCTTACTACTCAGCAGATATGCTTACCACTCAGCTCAAAAGAGCTTACTACTCTTCTGAGACGCTTACCACTCAACTGAATAGCTTACTATCCAACTAAAAACGATTACCACTCAGCAGAAAAGCTTCCTATTCAACTACGATACTTACCACTCGTTAGCTATCAGGGTCGACATGGCACTACTATCTTGAATCAGCTTAATGTTTAGGTTAAGTGTAAGAAAGGACTGTGATCCTGACTTTGTTTGTTTCAAAGAACATTCATTCAGGTTATTGAAAAGTTCAGTATGCTGTGTGTGTTATGTGAAAGATGTTTTAAATAGTGAAATTAGTCTTATTTAGTAGCATAACAATCAATCTGCCGAACTGGTGTCACTTCAGTTCTTTCAACTAATTTTTTTCTTTGAAATGATTAAAGGAATTATGGAGTACAGAAATATATACAGTGAAAATGTTTGCAGAGACCAGTCAGAAAAAAGAGGGTTCAGTTCGGAGAAGGACAACGTCAAAATCAAAGAGTACAAGTGAAGAACATCCTCCTCCAAAACCCAATGTGGTGCATGATAAATTAGATAGTCCTTCCAAACGACATTTAGAATTTCGCATAACACCATCAGATAGTGTACAAACTGATTTCAGGTTGGTTTGAGTTCCAATTGTGTTTTTATACAATTATAGTTTGGTTTTAATAGTTCATTACCATTGAAATTTTCATTAAAGTAATTTCAGTTTATTTAATTTTATCAATATCAGTCAAAGTGCTCATATACAATGGCTGATCTTATATTCTAAAAAGTTTGTAATCTTAATTTAGTGTTTGAAAGCAAAAACTCGTAACTCTTATAAATAAAATGTAAGAATATTCTCTTTTAAGTTGACCTTAATACCATAGTTAATCTGCCCTAGACACTCAGGAATTCAGGATGTTTTTCATTTTGTATGATCGACAGCCCCGAGCCGCTACAGAGGGTGGTGCGAATTAGTCCATCGGGTCAAATGATGGCGACAGGGGGTACAGATGGTCATGTCTTGCTGTGGAAGTTTCCCAGTCTCCGGCCTTTACTAGACATCACAGCCCATCACCGAGAGATAGATGACTTGGACTTCAGCCCCGACAACACTGCGGTAAGATGATCGGATTAGGATTTAGATTTACGTACTTTAGTGCTCTCATGAAACACAAATGCTTCAAATTCTTCTGTGAACTTAAAAATGTATTTTTTTTCTTAATTGTTCCCACACATTTGTTTAGTACAATGACAGAAATTTGGCTTTCAAGTCTTAAATTATTGATAATCACACGTATAAGATAACTGTCTGAAGTATTTAAAACTTGTAGTTTGAAGTTTTCAGCTCTGAAAGAATTGCTATTTGTGTGCTATTTTCCTGGATGGCATGTAAATGTTCAGTTTCCTTTGAAGAATGAGAGAATGCCATTTGACATTCTAAACTATTGACCTCTTTTTTGAGTAATTTCAATAGGTACTTAAAGATATTCTTTTAATTAAAAAAATCCTTTCATATTGAAGCAGAATGTTTTTTTAAGAACTTGTTACCAATATAGACTTTTTAGTGTACATTTTTTAGTTTATGAATGTTCAGAAATTTGCTACTTAAACTTATGATGAGTCAATAGTCTTCTAGATTGTTATATAATTCTAAAGAAAAATAATACTTTCATGAATATTGAATCTAAATACTGTTATATTCTTTAGTTTTGAAGGAAGGTAAATTAGACAATCTAATTTTGTGACAACGATCAATATATGAATATAATTCTTAAACTATAGGAATTAAATAAACATTTCTTAAGCACTAAAGAGTTAATAATGTGGATCCCTTCTGGATGATAAAATTATCCGAATTTTCGAAATGAACTATATAAAGGATTTTCTCTTTTGTGAATGAGGGAAAGAATCAGTCTCTGCACTTAGTCCTAAAAAACCATGCACTTGTCTTATTTATTTTTAACACAAAAGGTGGGTACACATTTTCAACTTAAAAACATCACTAAAATCAACCATAATCCCCTTAACAGCCCAATGCGGCTTTTTTGTGCTTTTGTTAATAAAAATTCATGGGTATTCATATCCGTAGGCTCTGCGAGTTGAAACTAAACTGAAGCAGTACTGCATTTGCTTAATGCAACTTTTTACTGAAACAAATCCAGATTATTGACAATCTGGTTATTTGATATCCAAATTATTGATGTTCCACTGATTACAATACCATGCTCTCCAATGAAAATTGTTAACCCTTTCCGGGCCAGGCGGCAAAATATTGCCTTCGGTGACATATGCGAAAAGCACCAGGCGGCAATATATTGTCTCCTTGATATTCGTAGTTTTCTTAAATAAACACGACGTCAAATGATTAAAGTTTTATGTTTTTTTATTCCCTGGTATATTTGTAGATAGTTAATATGAATATCATTTTTATTTTGGAGGTCTATGCATTTTTATTTCGTAATTAATTGTCATGTGACATCAGCTGACTCGATCTTTCGTTGTTAATTCTTTATGCTTTAGTGTAATCGTATTATTGTATGCTGGATTCTTCTTCATTATTTTATTTTGTGGTTGTAAATATTAGTAGTTTTAGTTGTTACGTGCTTAGCTATTGTGTGTAGTAGTTACAATGACTGACAATTTGCGATCTCACGGGAGTGAAATTGTAAATAGCACATTTGTAAATAGAAAAAGTGTAAATAAATTTCAAATAAAATTGTGTAAATATTTCTTGGTAAATAGTGTTTTTTAACTGTATTGAAACTGTTTATGGATCCTACAATCATCTGTTTACCAGTACATCCATAATGTGAATATTTATTTTAAGTTTCTTGCAATGTAAGAGTCAGTTGCTTTAACACTTATAAAATGTTGCGAAGTACAATTATGCGTATTCATACAAAATGTGTCATAAAAACTTTATTTTTGAGAGAAATAACACCAAATTTTGTATGGTTGTTCCTTTCTAAATGTATAATATAATAAAGTAGCTTCCCACAGTAAAATTATTTTTCCTTTTTTAGTTATTTCCCAAAAAAAATTTTATGTAATCTATTCAAACATTTTTTTTTTAATTTTAAATTACTTAAAACTACATCTATATATTTTTTTGTTGATAGTATATATCTATACAAGTAATTTGGTGCAACTTTTAGGTCATTCTCTAATTTTTATGAAAAACTTATAAATTTTAATCTAAGAGACTGCAAAAATCGCCAATTTTAGCCTGGCACTTTTGACTAGTCACAAGTTCAAATTCAAATTCAAATTATGTTTATTGCCGTAGACTTATACAAGCATTGACAATGTCTATTTGCCACCAGATGGCCAAGTCAAATGTACATGTAACAATGTACTATTAATAAACACTAAATAAAATAAAAATCATACAGAGGTCCAACAGTAGCCTTTACAGCAACATTGTATAAGCTTAGTGGTTTGAAGCAGTATTTCGAGTACTTTTTGTTTCTTTAAGCAGGCTGCATTAAAAATAGTTAGAACAAGCATTAACAATAAAATTGTTAAAAGCAACAAGATTGTAACCAAATGTGAACAATTTAACAAAAAGTCCCCAACAAATATAGAAATCAACATAGGTATAAAATTCTACAACAAATATAAAAAATCAACAACAAGTATAAAACTTAATAATCAATATATAAAATTTAAAAATTAAAAATTAATATTTAAAATTTAACAATTAGTATATCAACAAACAATCAACATTTTTTATTGCCATAAAATAAAGATCATTGACAAAGTCTTCTTACAGCTTTATATGAATATAGCAATGTCAGTTATAAAACTCAGATCAATTATATCTTAAGTTACGCAAACATAAACCACAATACTCAAGTACAGCCAGTGGCATTGGGGAATTTAAAATAAAACGTTTTTTAATTGGAAGAACTCGTCCAGTGCATAAAATGGGTTATGTAACAGCCATAAGTAATATATTTTATTCAAAAATATTTTTTTATTGTACTTTTAGACTAAGGGTAACAAATGGTTGTACACCCTCAGTGCAATAACAGAATGGCTTTCAACGAGTTTTGCTCAATCTATTAAAATTAATAGATGCAGCATTTTTATTCCTGGTATTGTGGGAGTGTTTTATACTGTTTAGGCTTTTTACTAATTGAGGATTTTGAAAGATATATTTCATAAGATCAAAAAGATACAGGTTTATTATGGTCTGAATTTTACAGATAGTGAAAAGAGGTCTACAATGTTGAAGTGGCTGTGAGTTTAGTAATAATTCTTATAGATTTTTTTTTGAAGGATAAGAATGTTATTAATTTTACTTGCATTGCCCCACACTATCAGTCCATACCTTATAATGGATTGAAAAAAAGGCAAAATAAGCCGTTCTCACATAATTGTGTTAACATAGAGTGTAAAGCCGTCCTGAGAAGATAAATCACTCTAGATAACTTAGTTGAAATATAATTAATATGGCATCCCAATTTAAATTTTCTGTCAATAATGATTCCTAAGAATTCAGCATGATTCCGATAGATTTGCTTTGATAGTTTACAGATTTTCTTAAACTGAACAGAATATTTTGGGTTTTAGATACATTTAGATGGAAACCATTGTTTTTAAACCAGCTTGAAGCTTCCAATAGAGTATTTTGTGTTAGAGTGTTTAGTTCCTCAATGCTATTGCCTGTATTTTAACCCTCCAAGTGATACTCATATTACTCTACAGTGATAGGCTTTTTTTATGATGATGCGCAGTGTTTTTTTGTTTTAATTCATAAAACATATCAAATATACCTGAAATATAACATATTATATATTAAAATGTTCACTATAATATGTACTAAATGGTAATGATACAGAAAAAACTTACCAAGAAAATTTTTTCATTGTATTATTTACTAATGACCTTGAAGAACAAATTTTTTCCAACAAAAATTTATATTTTTGAGGCTATTTTTCACAATTTCCATAGTAACATATTTGAAATTCATTATATACAAAAGATTCACAATTTAAGTTTGAACACAAAGATGTATAACACTTGTAGTTTATATTTACATGAAAATTGATTTTGAATATGTTTTTCACCAGCATAAACAAATCGAAAACTGCCAAAAAATGTACTTTTCATCAACAAGTTCCATATAATGTTTATTTGTAACTGCTTGAAAATAATACGACATAGAGTATCAAGTAAAGGAACTCTTTCTAAACCGTTTAGTATAAAATATAGCTGAATTCCGATACTAGTTATTATTATTATACTTTCGTTTTTTTCACGAACGCTCGGACCGAGCCGTTATCGATTCAGACGGGGTCCCTAACGGCTCGGTCTGAGCCGCTATCACTTGGAGGGTTAAAAATGTTGAGTCATCTGCATACAAGATTGTTGTGGCAGAGACTGACAACGGCAAGTCATTAATACAAACCAAGAATAACAAAGGACCTAGTATGGATCCCTGGGGGACGCCATATGTGACATTTACTTCCTGAGACCATTACCATTGTTATAAACCTTTTGCTTTCTATTGCTTAAATAGGATTTTAAAAATGAGAGCGGTACACTGCCCAACCCATAGTATGATAATTTCATGGTAAGATCATTGATATCAACACAATCAAAAGCCCTGCTCAGGTCGCATAAAGTGGCCTGAGCAATTGCCTTTTCTTCAAAGGCTTGTGAGACATCTCCAACTAATTTGTCTAGGGCTTGAAAGGTTGATTTTATTTTTCCTAAAACCGAATTGCATAGAATTTAGAAGGTTATTTGTTTCAAAATAATTAGAAATTTGTTTATAAACCAGGATTTCAAGTAGTTTTACCAACAACCTGAACTATAGAAATGGGGCGGTAACTTTCAGGTTTATTTTTTGAACCCATCTTAAACACTGGACACACTCTTGAAATTTTAAGTTCTTCAGGGAAATAGCTCTCATTTAAACAGAGATTAAAACATATTGTAAGAGGGACAACAATACCTGGAATAATTTTGTTTCTTTAAGAGATTATTGGACATGTTGTATATGTCAATACTGTCAGAGTTGCTTAGGTTTTTAACAGATTCGATTATATCCTCGGGTCTGATATCTGTCCATATCAAAGGTTTCAGGTGGTAGTTTAATGTTACATTTTTGTAAGCATTCTTTTGCAGCACAAGAGGAATTTCCCAAAGCGTCTTTAATTTCTGAGACAGAGTTAATGAAAAAATTATTAAAAGTATCAGGGTAATGTTGATACTATTGCAATTAGTGCTTGAAAAACGAGTGTTGCTGTTGATAATTATTTCCACGCAGCTTTACACTTATTATTGCTTAGATTTATATAATTTTCATTATGTTGATACTTAGCTGAAGCAAGGCGATATGAGATGTGAAAAAATTTTGCAACATCTCATATTTGCTCCTGGCCCTGAAAGGGTTAAGATACTTATCTTGACGGCAAGAAAAATATGAATTTTTTGTAATTTTAGGGGAAATTCCAGCTGTTACTTAACCTCAGGCATCTTAAGATCAGTCCCAAAGATTAATTGCGAGATTAACTTATTAACAATTTTCTTCTCTCTAATAAATCTCTAAAATATGTTAATCCCAGAAGTTACATAATTATATATTTTTTATTAACTGTGTAAACAGGTAATGTGGCAAAGGCAGAATTGACTCGTAATCAACCCTCTCCCGGGAATTCACCTCAAATTGTCTCAACATGGAGCCTGGCGCTTAAGTCCAGCCATTACTCTCTGCTTTGTGATGCCATTATATATGGCTACTTTATTAACCCCTAACAGCCTAGTGTAGCCATATGGTCAGAGTGATATGTTCAGTCCTCAAGTCAAGTCAAGTAAAAAATCTTTGTTAACAATTTCTTCAAGAAATGTAATAGAGTCACAGAATTTACAATCTTGTTTACAAATAAAGTTAAAGGTGTACACAGTGTTCATTTGTCACTTTATTATTTTGGCTAATATGGTTTAATTCCATATGCTAATGGAAATATTTATTGACAGTAGTTGTCCTCATTCATTGCAATTGTTTTTATGCCTAGTGATACCATCAAGGAGTAATATATGAAACATTTTATTGATCTCTTCAATGACAGTGATTTTATCAAAATTCTTTCCAAAATTTTTGGCCACCTTATAGAATTAGTAGATTTATTACTAACTTTTGCAGCTACTGTTTCACCGACATATTGTTACATTGTTTTTGCAGTTCTTTGTAGAAGACATGTAGTTGTACTTTAATGTAACAATACAAACAAACACTTCTTGTAATTTTCAATAATTGACACTACTTGTAAACTAGTAGTAAACGTAGAGGTACCACACTAGGCAACCTGCAACGGGTCCTAATACACCAAAAGAGAGCAATTCGGATCCTTACAAGCCTACGCACAAGAGAATCATGCAGGCAAGCCTTTCAAGAACTGAAGATTCTCACTGTGGTTAACCTATACATCCTAGAAGCTGTGACCTACGTACACCTGAAATCACCCGATGAAGTGATGACTGGAGCACAGCAACATGACTACAACACTCGGCATGCTGCAAACTACCATCTTCCAGCTCACCGCCTAGCGTCCACGGAGAAGAAGCCAACGTATGTCGGAGCAAAGCTCCCTCCCACTAGAACTGAAGAGGAGAGACCGACTGCAGTTTGGGCACAAACTAAAACTCTGGCTTCAAGACCATCCAGTTTACACAATAAATGAATTTTTAAACAGAACTTTCTAACCTGCTGTAACAAAATAAAATCTGACGATTGTACTGTTCTATAAGAATATGTTCAATAAAGAATAATAAAACTTAAAGATTATCATTAAAAAATTTCTTATTTGTACAAATGAGTATTCTCAATATATTTTCAAATACATTCACAATGATGGTTAATGTATATTATGTAACAGTTTGGGTTAAATACTAAAGACACGAGTGTGTTCTCCTGCGATGGGAGCTGCCCAACCAATTCAGCCTGGTAGCGCCAGAAGCACATTGCCGCACCTGGGAGAAGATTACAATTTATTGTAACTTGTTACAGGTGGCCTCAGTGTCCAAGGATGGGAGGGGATATGTGTGGTGTGTGAAGACTGGGAACAAGTTGAAAGATATAGAATGGACACCCACCAATGGAACAAAGTATCTGTACAAACGCTGCAGGTAAAGTATAACTCACAGCAAGAAATAGTTCATTTCTTAACAAAAATATTTACTTGGTATAAAAAATAATATATTTTTACTAAGTCCTTTAGTTTGCTAGTGTCACAGTACTGTCTATCCATTTTCTAGGTGGTCTATAAAAAAGTAAAAGTTGCTGAGCAAAAATAAAGAAATCAATTCACTTAGTCACAATATATTTAATAAAATGTAATGAGTGGTGTGGATAATTTCTCCTAATTAAGTATTTTCAAGCATTATTCATTTGTAGATGAATACTTCAAGTTGTTAGTAGCATATCAAAAAAAAGTTGGTGGGGGAGTGGAGTTCAGTTGTTTAGACTCAATGCAACTGTGTGGTCTAACTATCTACTTGGGCGAAAGGTAATGTAATTCTTTCTGTTGAATGGCAAAGGAACATCCTCAAATGTGAGGATTTTGGAGACTAATTGTTTAAAAGGAAAATGAATTAAGTTGTTTTATGATAAATATATTTGGAAAACATGTTATGACTAAGGAGTAATATATATATATATATATAAAACTTATATATATTAACTGTAATAAATCTTTACACATACAGGTCGCTATTATCCTTAAAGTACTATAAATCAATATAATGTGATTTGACAGAACAACTATAGGTACAGTGACTTTATAGAATACCAAATACAGTGTAAGTTTTGGATATTTCTCCATGAATTGATTTTATAATAACAGTATATAGCACGGTCCAGCAGTATGATGATGTGCGTTGTGTTGCTGGAGAGCCTCTCGTCTGAGATCTGCAATGTTTCTCTCATGGCAGGATGCACCTTATTTTAAAGCAAATCTGAGTAGTATTGACTATTAATTGTGCGCTGCCCTTCGAAATAATCATAAAACATTGGACCTTCCAGCATCCAAAAACACTATCAATATGACTTTTTCCACTCCATGCTTTGCCTTCATACAACCTTCACCATAAACTTTGGAAATTTTACAGTATATAATCACTGGTTTCTCGCCTTCAGCAAGTAAAAAACGAATAACGGAACGTTGTTCAACTAATGTGGAATTTTCAAATTGAAATGCCATTGTAAAATGTATTGTTACGGTTATAAACAAAACAGTTTTGATACATCAGCTGATCAAGGCTTATCCCAGTTATGGCAATATAAAGCCATAAAAGTACAAAACTTGTCTTACCAACAGTTTTTTCCCTAGACCAAATTGTCTCTTTAATTATTGAATGTCTCTCATATAACATTTATTATACTGAATTTACCATCAATATTTAATATTTAATGTTGAGTTTAACCCCAGTTCACCTTCCTCTCAGTGCAGTATCAAGAATCTGACACTTGACTCCTGGAACCTGGAGCCATGTTTGCCTGAAGATATCCAAAAAATAATCGACAACAAAGACGCTGAAAACGACCAATTTATATCGTTTTGACATCAGAGACATCTAGATTACAAATTTTGGATCTTTTCAGGCGAACAGTGCTCCAGATTCCTAGAGTCATGACTGTAACAGCATCAGATTCCAGACGCTGCACTAAGTGGAAGGTGAAAAACTCAACATCCATATTAAATCAATCCTTCCCACCATTTCCACGTTATGTGCAGAAAAAAAAAAATATATATATATATATTGTAGAAACCACAAATAGTACCCAAAAGGCAAAATTTGTCACTAAGGATACAATTATTTTTTTAAATAACAAAAATATATAATTAATATTTCCTAAATATACCAAAATTTATCATAGTAAAACGAAGCTGTAACAAGCTATAAACCAACGTAATAAACCATACCCATGAGATACCATTAATTTTCAAGATGGCTAGATGAAGACGATCTTTCTGGCAAGTTTTATGATGTCACTGTGACATCACTGTTGTGAAAACAGCAAATCAAATTTCACCATTAAAATCAGCAATTTTTTTCTTTTTGAAATGATACATAAATAGTGGAGGTAGTGTTGATTTATCTACTATATGAACTGTCAAAACACTTGCTTGTCTTGTCAGATCGACACTATGTAAAACGATTTAGATTGACATTATAATTTTGATTGCCAGTTGAGGGTTGAGGGTGGGTTTTATAACAGTGTTTAAATTGTATTTCCAATAAATTAGTTGGTTTATTGTCACTGATGCAATATAAAGTAAAAATTGGATAGTTATTTTATCTTTGCAATCTTTATTATACTACTGATCAAGCACTGTTTAATTATTTAATATTTTCTGAACTTTAAGTGTAAACGAATGTTTCTGCTTCTCTGCAACTCAACTGAAAGTGTCAGCAGCTGTTTAGTGTCAGTTAACTTTGGATTACATGTCGTAAATATTATAATTATTTTCCAGTATTATTAAATATTCCAGAAAATTTTTCCTACTTTGGTCGAGCCATTTTTGAGATAATAAGAAAGATAAACTATCCCTAAATCAACATTTTTATCATTTAGTTTTATTTCATATATGTTTTTCTTCTACGGGGCGGCCTATTGCCATGCACGCTTTAAGGGCCTTTTGCACACCCTATTATATATGTTAGTCATACATGCAACTAAATAGCACACATTTGAAAGGAAAATTTTTTAGTCTTGTAGGACATTTAAACCAGAACATTTTAAATAGTACATCCATAGAAAATAGAACACACAAAATAAAACATCCAGAATTTTATAGTTATTAAATTAAACTAATAAGGCAGCTGAACATGTTTACAGATAAGTGAATATTTGAGTTCTTGGTCTTCCAGCAAACCGGTGACATTATTTTATGTTGATGTTTGTTATTGTTGGCACAATGCCCTTTACCAATGCTGTGTTACTAGGTATGGGAGGGTGGAGGAAGATCCCAAGCGGAGTCGACTGTTTCTGATCTGTAACCCTGCGAGCCGTGTGGGTCGGCAGGTTGCCTATATACACCTGTGGGACACAACACAGTCGCGTGTTACACGATCAGCTACTGTGGACGAGAGCTTGTCTGCGCTGGCTGTGCGCGACGACGGACGTTTCCTCGCTGTAGGCACCATGTTTACTGGCAGTGTTAGCATTTACATTGCCTTCAGCTTGCAGGTTGGTGAAGTTGTGTTCTGTAACTGCCAGAGGTATATGTTACTCCATTATGAGTAAAGTAATTCTGAAAGAAATAAACTATTTTATGTTAGTCAGATTATGGTATGGTTTAATTTGTAAAATATCAGTATATATTTCAATACTGTGTGAAAAAATATTGTATGGCCATTTCCTGTATTGTAATTTTCTCTTTGAGGATCAATGCGGTTTATACTTGTTTGTTTTATTGTAAAAGTTGTTGTGAATTTGTGATCAAAACATTCTTAATGTATTTTGAAAGAGCTTGCAACATCCTGCTACTTTCACTGATCTGTTAAAGGCTTTTTATTGTATCTTTCATCAACTCCTTTTAGAAAAGGTGTTGTGTTATTATGACGATTCTTAGAACATTGGAAAGATATTTTATATCCCTAGTAAATTATTACACATTTTCCAATCTATATTTTATTTCTTTTGACTTGAAGTTTGCCTGATGATTGAGTCTTCTATTATGATAGGCCTCACAGAAATAAAATATAGTTTGGAAAATGTTGTAATAATTTACAAGTGATAATAAATAAGTGTTATTATGTTCAAGATAAGGATTTAAAAGTGTAGCAAAATGATTGCACACTAGTGAAGACCCTGATTTTCTACCATTTCAATTACTGTAGTGAAGTTATAAATGACATGACGGTTGAGCTCTCGGACTGATTACAACGTGCTCAAAATTATTGTGTTCGCTTTATCTTCAACCTCAGACGATATGACCATATAACACCCTTCATCAATCAGTTACATCTGTTAAAGTTGAATCTACTCCGTCAGTTCCACATTCTCAGCATGTTACATTCTATTTTGTATAACGATTATTCCCCTTCCTATCTGTCTGAACGCTTTTCGTTCATTTCTGAAACAAGCAATTGGAATACTCGACGTGGAGCCTCTCTGTTATCTATTCTGTTCATAGATCCTCTATTTACAGTAAACCATTCACAGTCTCTGCTTGTCGACTTTGGAATAATTTCCCGGATCATATCAGAGGTATTCGTAGTCGGGAACGATTTCGGGGGGTGCTTAGGGACCATCTGTTTTGGGCCTCGTCGGGTTGACGATATCGTGGCATAGGGTATGGGACGATGGCTTTGTATGAATGGTGATGGATGAATGTCTGTTAATTTCCTTGTAAGTTTTATTCTATTTGTTTATTTTTAGTTTCATAGAGAACCTTTATTTCATTTTATTACTTTATATAAATAGAGATTATAATTTTTGATTGTAAAATAGTAATGTAAACTGTATTGTGGCTCTTGTTTTACAGTAATAGTAGAGTTTCATTAATTTATGGTTAGGTGTAAGAGAGGACTTAATAGTCCTAACCTCGCCAATTGAATATGTTTTACGTTCTATTCAATAAAGACATTTTTCATTTCATTGCAAGTAAAGTTAGTTGTATTTGCTGTTTGTTGCATAATAAAACATAAATACAACAATTCTAGTTCAATTTATTTTAAGTATTTAAGAGTAACATAAGAAATTAACTGTTTTCAAGTCATCAATTTTTATTTTCATCTTATTTCTTGGAAAAGACTAAATAAAGTCTTGTAGATGATATTCGATTCTGGTGAGTCATGTCTAGGTGGGTGTAGACTCATTCTAGATTAAGCACTTGCTTGTGTGAAAACAGTGAGTTATCTTATTGCTATCTGTCTTTCATGTACTTTTTGTTCCTAATGCAGAAGCTTCTGTATAATCTTAACTTGGATTAACAAACAATATCAGATAATTTTTTGTAGCAAGTTACTCCAAGGTTACCACTGAGTTGTGAAGAGCAAATACACACATTGTATTAAGCATGGAGTAGGACATCCATGCACTCAATGTGCTTGTTCTTGATTTTGGGATGTCCATGTGTTCTGAGTTTATTAAAAAATTATAAAGTTTAACATTAATGTTTATTGAAATCCCAGCACACTGTGTTAGTACCCTAAAAAACAGTTACTTGCTTTAAACAGTCTCAGTTCCCCCTATTGTTATGTGGTTGTGTTGTATAAATTGTTAATGACAAGCCTTGATAGAGACAAGAGAAAAAAGCCAATTTGTCATCTTCTGGTGTTATATTGCTAATTTTGCACTTAAGACCAGTTTTTGAAAAGGATAAACTGTGGTCTTTTCAATATATGAATGGAAAAAAATGCTACAAACCCCAGGTACCAGGATAAGTACATACTATGAAAGTCAGCTTTTGTAAAGTTATTGTTAATGTTTGGTGTGTTTTCAGAGGGTCTTGAATGTGAAAGAGGCACACAGTATGTTTGTGACGGGGCTGGAATTCCTGCCAGCAGTGAGCGAAGAGACTTCTATCACGACCGTGTCCGAAGCTGCTGTAATCAGCATCTCCGTTGATAACAGAGTCTGCATCCACAATCTTCCGTACAGGCGTAAGTAGACTTACAATGTTGAGTTGATTCCAACTTTTCCTTAGTTCAGAGTTTTTATACATTACAAGCTGTTTCCCGCGGCTTCACACGCTTATCGTAAGCTTTGCCCGTGGTTGAGCACTTCTGGTTCAAGCGAATTATGTTTACAACACCGATGTAGATTTGGCCTTGTTGCCACGATCAGCAAAATCTGTCAATGGTGTATGTTTTTATATTTGTATCCTTACATGTACTTTATTATAAAGTGGTCTTCTATTCAAGTTTTAAGTTCAATCAATAATTTATTTTTAAGACAAATATACACCATCTTAGCGCCTTCAAATAGTTTTTGGCTACTTAATATACGTAACTGTGTGGTGATTGCAGTTTATAACTTGCAGGCGCTTTGAAAACTTTTATGTTTTGTAGCACTGCCTGGTGGCGAATTACACCAATGGGCATAGAATATAAACCTTCTCCATCGAAAAATACATATACATACAAATTTTTCATAATGATCGGTCAAATAGTTCACGATTCCATAAAGGACAAACACACAAACATTCATTTTTATATATATAGATAGATTCAATCATAACAGATTAGCAGTGTATAAGTTTCATAATAGTACTTTCTCACAGCTTGATTTTGTAGCTTTCTACTTCAAATATGTATACCAGCACTGTTTGTTTGAGAAAAAAGGTTTTTAATGGGGAATAGTTAAAACAGAAATTTGTGGACTCAAATCGAACTGTCCACAAATCTTGAAATATTTGAGTTTTGACACAGTACAATTGTACTGTAAGATACAACTTATTTATAACCAAATATCTATTGAGAATAATATCAGTACATTATTACTTTGATAAATATCTATTAAACTTGGGTCCTATTAAACCAAATAAATATGAGTAATCTAACTAAAGCATACTGTAGAAAGTGAAATATAAGACGTATCTACAGGGTGTTACCGAGACATTGCACCAACTTCAGGAAGTGATTACTTGCACCAAAATTAGTTTAAAATATCACAAAACACCCTGTATATATATATATATATATATATATATATATATATATATATATTAAAAGACATAATTCCTATCAAAGTTAAAAAATAAATCTTATTTATAATTATTCTTTTCGCCTAATGCATAATCTAATTTATGGAAAAGTTTAGAGTTTTGAAGCTCTCTTTTTTACATTGGGAGTGTCCCAATGGCTGAACGGTCTAAGCCTTTAGATCTGAATTAGAAATAGTACAGGTTCAAACCCTGTCTGTGACCATTGCACTTTTCGTCAGTACCATCAACATTGGTACTGTATCGGCTCTCCCATTTATTCTGTTTGATAAGATCCTTGCACAGGCCATAAGACCACAAGGACGATAGGCTTAACCTGTTGGATCCCGTAGCCGCACAGTTGCGACTGAGGCAAGTGTGCAGTCGTGGCCCGTTGCCGTACTGTTGCGGCCGCGCGCGCAGAGCGTTTTATTTTTGCGTTTTCTTCAACTCAATTCGCTAAATTAAATGACGTTCAATATACCGGGTTACTCGGGAGAACACTGGCTTTCTCGTGAGGTATATTTTTGTTTCGCGCTACGATACTTGGCAGCCTGTTTTTTACTCTAAAACGTCGAGGCGTTTCAGCCGGTTGCTGTTGTTTGTACACAATAATTATGGCTTTGCGTAAGCATGAGTTGTTTGATCAAGATATTAATGAATTATTGGGCTGTGAGTTTAGTGAACTATCTGATAGTGACGACGAAAGTGATGTGGATATTTTCAGTCGTGTAAGAAGTGGTGATTTTATTTTTAGTGAACTAGTTCGTGATGCAGACTTCAACCACGATTTAGGTTATCTCGATGAACCAGTACCAGGACCATCAGGTGATACTGTTTATTCTAATAATCGTCCAAATAAGCCTACTTTGGATAGGAACTTTTAGGCCTAAACCATACTCTGGACCATGTAAATAAAGTTTTGTTCTAATATTATTTATTTAGTTTGTTTATCCTAGTCTTATTGATTTATAAAAAAAATAAACTTACACTTGGAATCAAAATATATATATATATATATATAATATATATATATATATATATAAATTTAAATATGTATATTTGAATTTAGAAATATCAATAATATGAAGTAAATAAAAATAAAACTTATGAGTATATGATTATGCAGATGCAAAAAATAACTATAATGCAAAAGTAGTAACCAAGTGCCAGAAAAAACCCGGGCCAGCAGATGCCCCTGTGCTGCCATAACCCGGGACTCAACAGGTTAAAAGGGGATCACCCCTCCATATAAAAAATTAAATATTTTACATTGATAAAATTTACATTAATTTGAGTAAAACATCAGAAAAAATGTTAAATATTAAAAAAATTATTTATAAATCTGCTAG
This sequence comes from Homalodisca vitripennis, assembly GCF_021130785.1. Lineage (NCBI taxonomy): Eukaryota > Metazoa > Arthropoda > Insecta > Hemiptera > Cicadellidae > Homalodisca > Homalodisca vitripennis. The sequence goes on from NC_060212.1 coordinate 158,333,562, forward strand.
GTATGGATTTTTGTTAAATAATTAATTGTAACATCTGATGGGTTTCATTGTACTCTACTGTGTTTGTTATTTTCCATTTTGTTGGTGTTGTGATATACTCAGAATGTTTAGTGACACTCGATTTAAATAAGCAAATTTCTGGTGGAATATCTGTTTCAAATCATTTACTTATATACGAGTTCTAAGTATCTGTATGCAATCATTTTTCTGGACATTTGCCATCTTTCAGTGATAAAAAAAAATCAGTAACACTACATTTCGAGATTTGCAATCTGATCTTTTCCTCAAGTAAATAACTAACCTAACACATAATTATAAACTAGGGTAAAATAAACAAATCATACCAGAGCATTGTGACACGCATCAGTCAGGAATCACAACCACCATGTTGTGTATCAACTTTACTAACTCTAAAACATGCACTTAATAAAAAACAAAACAACACTTATTATTAAAACTGAACTGCAAAATAATACTATTCATAATAGGTCTTGCATTTACCGACCAACCACCTACGACTCCGTATTAATGTTGACTGTGGCTTTTATGGTGAAGCTACCTTGGACCTTAGCAACGACAGAGAAGATGTGAAGGACGAACAGCATGCCGGACGTCTTAGCACTAGAACAGATGAAAACATTGGTGAAGTGAAGAAAATAGTATTGGCCAAGTGTCGAATCGCCGTTAGAGAAGTTGCTGAGGACTTGAACATTTCGACTGGCTCATGCCATTTGATTTTTACCAATTATATGGCCATGAGACGGGTCATCTGAATATTCGAACAAAATTTGCTCAATTTCGACCTAAAACAGAAGCGCATTACTATTGCTAATGAGCTGTTGGACTCTGTCCGCAATGACCCATGTTTGCTCCAGAGGGTCATAACCGATGACGAATTATGGGTTTATGGCTATGTCGTAGAAACCAAAGCTCAGTCATCCCAATGGAAGCTGCCGCACAAGCCAAGGCTGAAAAAAAGCGTGTCAAGTTCGGTTGAATGTAAAAGTTTTGCTTAGTTTTTTTATCACAGGGGTGTGGTACTTCTTGAGTTTTTGGGTAGAGATGTCAATAAGGAATATTTTCTGCAAGTTATGCACAATTTGCACAAGCAATCTGCCAGAAACGCCCGGGTTTGTGGAAGAATAAAAATTGGCTTTTGCACCATGATAACACTCCATTACACACACATCATTACTTGTGCGTGATTTTTTTTGCCCAAAACAAACATACTAATGATGCCGCAGCCACCATATTACCAGATCTGGCCCTCTGTGGCTTTTTCTTCTCCCGAAACTAAGAGACCCATGAAAGGACGACGTTACACTACGATTGACGAGATAAATACAGCATCGAAGAAAGAGCTGAACAAGATCACAAAAAACAACTTTTGTGAAGTGCTTCAAGGATTGGAAGAAACTTTGACACAAGATTTGTATAATATCTAATGGGGATTACTTTGAAGGGAAAAAAATTGAAATTGATGAATAAATAAATAACTTTAAAAAAAATTTGTGATATTTTGTAACAGATCTATTGTGCTATGCATATGAAAAACCTGCCACTTTGCACCCAAATACTTAATGGTTTTAGAACTTACAGTATTATTCCATTTATAAAATTGGTCTTTTCTATTCCAGGAACTCTTCCGTCCTGGCTGGTCCTGATCCTCATCATCATCACACTGTTTGCAACCTTTGTTTTCTGCAGTGTCATTGGATTATGACACCAAAGGAGTCGTAGTCTTTCCTCTTAGTTTCTTTGTTGTGTATTGTGAGTACTTCCCCCTACATCGTACTGTAAAAGTGAGAAACAAGGATAAAAATCAAGAGAATCGTACTTTAGTGAACTTTGACATGCTCATATATTGAGTTGGAAAACGAAGTGTGAATTCCAGTTGATTTGGAAAAGTGTACAGATTTGATTTAATATTCTTTTTGCCAGTGAAACATATTTTAAGAAAGATTTTTGGAATATGAATAATGTAAGTTTTGAAGTTTCCTTCTATAGTTGAGGATTATAATTAGTAATTTGAGATTCTTGTTTCTACTTATAATAATCGGATTATGAATACAAGTCACTTAGTCTTACTTAGTGTTATAGACGTAGTTCTCAGCCAATATATAGGATACTTTTTAACCTGAATGCAAGCTGCCATCAAATTGGAACTATTACCCTCTGTTTTAGTTGTATGATTATGTGTCTGATAGTTTTATTTAATCTTGATTTTAAAAAGTTTAATTCTATTAATTTAAACTTGTTTGGAACGAAAGCCTGCAAAAGATTGATTTTGTAATAAATGTGATGTCACTTTTAATAATATAGTATTTGAAAAACGTGTATCAACCCTCAGACTGAAATATAAACTTAATATTAAGCCTGAATCATAAAGAATGGATAAGTGAGCCTTAATATTTGTAAAAGCTTTCCATAGAGTCTTGAGGGATCAATCAAACTCTATTTTAAATCACGAACTAATCTTCCAAATTAAGTGCTTAAAGTATTTGAACACAGGAATCAAATAAAATTCCTCTCCCTTGTCTGCAATTCTTTAGCAATGAAAATAACGTAAATAGTTTTGAGAAATATTCACTAAACCAGTTGAAGCTAAATTACCAAGAAAAAATAAAAATCTATATTGTTCCTGCAAAAGGTGGCATTCATTTAAATTTTGCATTTTTTGTGCTAGTTACTTTTTTTAGCAAATTGTTTATCTTCCAAACCAAATTTCTTGAATTTTGAGTTAAATTTTAATTTTGGAAATGATCATGAAACTATTCAAGTTTATGTGCAAATAAATTCTTCCTTACAAAAAACTACACAGTTAATTTTCTAAACACACTTTGTAGAATATATAACTGACAAAAACTGCTATCAAGTCTACTATGACTCATCAGTCACAGTAGACTTGATCTTCGCCTGTATTAATTTAAGTATACTTCTCTACAAAATTTAAATCTTACTAATAAACCGATACAACAGAGTATCGAAAGACCCTACAGAATGTAATGAAATAGTTATTGTACTGGGACTGGCTACCTTTGTATCTCAAACTCAATAGAGTTCTTCCTTGGACCAAGATGAACTCACATACCAAGTTTCATTTGACCTTTTGACCTCGAAATCAATAAGAGTTCTTTCTTGGACCTAGAGGAACCTATTTACCTAGTGTCTCAAGAACCTTTCTATCAAGAGTTATGGTACAGATGGACTCCAACATGATTTCAAGAAGCCCTATCAGATTCCTAATAATTAAGAATTGCTAGAATTGAAATCTATTAATTTCATTTATTGTTATTACTTGGAAACTCCTAAACTGTTGTGAGTCCAGGTGCGCTACAACACAACCTATCGTAGTTGTGTTCCGAGAGCCGCAGGCTTGAGTATTATTCCTCTTTTAGCTGGGTTTACATTAAACATGTTATTGAATTTTTTGTGAAAGCTTGGTATTGACATTGGATAATTTAAAGGATAGTTGGATTTCGGACATTTGCCATCATTATATGTTATGGATAGATAACACTACATTTTGAGGATTGAAATCTTCCCTCTCTTCCTTAGGTTTCACAAAGCTTAGTGTTGTACCTTTTGTAACACTGGAATATTATATTGAAATTTTCCAAACCTCTTTTGACTTTACATATTATCGATTGAATGTAGCACACACAATATATTTTCAGACCAGTATATTTCTAGAATATAATAATTGTATTAACAGTGTTGTGTGGACCAAATGATAGCCATGACACTGGCGACGTAAGTCTAAGAACTAATATGTTATTCTGACTGTTGACAATTTCACCTTCCATTCAGAGCAGCGTCTGAAATTTGAATGTCACAGACATTGTTTGGGATCGTGTCTAAAACATTGTAGTGCACCTGATGAGACAATGAGAACACCTCTTCTTCTAGATTACACTGGTTGTCTGCTGGGTAAACCAGATAGAGCTCTGTTGTAATCTAGGTGTCTTTGATGTCAAGACAGTGCGAAGGGCTTGTTTTTAACGTCTTTGTTCGTGATTTTTTTGGATCTCTTCAGACAGGTGTAGATTCAAAATTCCAGGAGTCGTGTTTGTGACATTGTCCTACAAGCAGCTACAGCTGCACTGATCAAAAGGAAAATGGAGCTAAACTCAACATTCGCATTGAATCTCGTGTTTCTTCCATACCCGTGCAATACAGTAATATAGCTATGTTATGTTAATTTAATTTCTTAGAACAAGAAATAATTAACAATGTCTAGGAACATGTTAATTATTAATTAGGAATTGGTAATGTAATTCTTAAATGAAATAGACCAAATTGTTCAAAATAAAGGTAGCTTTGAATGTATATGGATCAGTATCAACAAAGAAAGATCGACATTCCTTTGTTTTACTGTTGATTTTTGATACAAATAAACTGCAGAGGTATATTATCCTTGCTCTGTGAGAGTTTTGCTAATTAGTTAGCCGGCTTCCTAAAACAGAGTGAGTTAATATGTTGACTGTGGCAGACGCATTAGGACATGCTGGCTCTAGGCTACTTTATTGTTAAATATAGACCATCGTTGAATTTGGTCAAGATAAAGATAGTTAGGTCAAATTTATTGCCTATAGAACTTTAAATTTGTGATTTCTATATGAACTTCTCCCATATAAAAGTTCCTTAACACGTCCTTTACAATATTATATTAGGCTTGAAGTGGGTAAATAAAATAAAAGTCGAATTGTTCTATTACATGTGACTTTCCATAACTCAAATCAAGTGCGAGAGCAGACAAATGGCAGGTATGATGTCATATCATTGGTTGATCTATAAAGAGCAAATAATTATAATTAAAAGAATTAAAATCAGCAAAAATCAATTTAAATAATTTTATTACTATACAGTAATTTACCAGAGAATAATGTTTAAATATTACTATTTATTATTTGGCTATTGGAAAATAGAAAACATTACGATATGAAAAGTTCCAGAAGCTGAAGTAAGCATCTAAATGGAATGTTTTCATAAAACAATTTTCATACAAAAGCATTATAACTGTAATACAGTAAACTATATAAAATGAATCATGTTTATGAGTAGAGAATTTGACTGGTGCAAGTTATGTCTTTATAACTTAAATGGTTTTCGTGTAATAATAGCGGAAAGTTGACCGACGGCTGTGCCGTCTTTTATGAGTTCACAAGCGGTGTTGATGAACGTCTGTGCCATCGGTCATCAGTTGGAGGGTTAACACACTTACAAGTGAAACAGACACAGCATTACACAATACACACTGTAACATTAATGGTGCAGCAACAGTAAGCCTGCACAGGCTCTTTGTAGTTTTAATATATTGTGAGATTTCAAGGCTTCATAAAATGTATGATTTTGCGCAAGAGGTTTACCACGCATTAGTACAGCGTGACATTAAATTCAACAGGGCACCCTAGGGATCAGTCCCTAGACTATTATGTTAGTTGTTTCATAAGTGCCAGTCGTAAGAGTAATAAAAATATTGTAAAATAAAAAATTCAACAATATTTCAATGGCAGTTGTTGTACAAGACTAATTTTAACCTTTAAACTTAATTATTATACGAGAGTTTGTTCATATTTGGAAAGAAAAATATTTTTTAATGTTATATCTCCATTTGTTGTTGGCTCGTAAAACGTAGTAACATTTACATAATTAGGGTTAATAATTCATTTTTGTAAACAAACAAAACTGATTTCATAAGTAGGCCATATGTTATAATATTGCATGGTGTTTGATACTTAATTGTTTAAAATTTGTTATTAACAATTTAAGGTATAAAAGAATAATAGGATTTTGGATGTTTGCCATTGTTATGTGTTGTAAAATGTTTAATGTGTCATTCAGTTTGATGCTTATTGTGTTGATAAAGCCAAAATCTGCTAAATGATTTTGATCTGAAGATTTAGTTCTGTACAACACAAAAAAAGATCAATTACTTCTATGCATAACAAAATCTACTGTTAAGTAAAAAAGGTATTGTCATCTTATATTGACAGAATTCTGGTGAAAGGTGTAGGGGACTACTGATATAGTAAATGTGTAACAGGATTTTGGACATTTGCTATTATGTACTAAAAAAGCATATTCTTCTTTGGATGTTAAAATCTCCTAGGCATGGTGTTAATGTACATGTACACATTAACAACGGATAAATAAAAGAAATTGGCAATGAACACGTCAAAGTGTTGCAAACATTTTTATCCTTTTGATGTATCGGGAGAACAAGCGCTACATTTAGTTTAAAAATATATTTTAGCTTTCTTTTCCAGCTATTTTTATTTTAATCCCAATAATTGCATGATGTATCTATAATCTGAGAACACTCAACCTTGATTATCATATTGAGTTTATGCTGTGTAAGAATAAAACAACCAAGCTTACACTTTAGATGCTCACCTTGTTTTATGGTATTTAACTGATTGTATTATAAACTTTTAGTATTAGCTATGTGTATATTAAAGTACTTGTCTCAACACTCGAAATTTTTTTAAAAATATATGATTAAAATAGTAAACAGCAAACATTTTCAATTTGAATGTGCTTTATAAATCACCAGTCAGTAAACCTTAAGAAATTCAATAGCTCAAAGATTTTGTACTAAAAATACTGACACTAATCGCAAATTAATTAAATTTTTGTATATATGTTGAATATTAATTACAAATTAAAATATAGCCTTTAAAACAAAATAAATTAAACTTGAATTATTAGCTTGAAAAGCAACTTAGCAACTTAAATAAATTTAATTTTATAGGAAATTTTGAAACTAACTTAAGTTTTTAAACTAAAAGTACTTCTCGTTATTGTAACTACTGGTTCACTGAAATATAATATTCTTTTAAATAAGTTATTAAGTCATGTAGTATGCACAAAAACACTTGATTTAGCAGTCTTAAACTGCACTGTAAACAATAAATTTCAATTAAACGTGTTAAAATTCAATCAATATAATTATTGTCAATAATCTTATACTGTAATATATTTAGATATCCTTTTCAAACTTCCAAAAAATTCAGTTTACTTATTTGCAAGGTTATGTGAAGTTAAAAAAAACTTGCGTGTTTAAATATTTAATTTATGTAAATCTTAATCAATTATTTTCAAATTCCCTGAGCGATAATGTAGATATGTGATAAAAACTTGCTACTCAATATTTTTTTTTTTTTTTTTTTTTTTTTTTTTTAAAGGAGTAGCCGATCCCCTATAACCTGCAGAGTTTGTTAAATCCAACATAACATTCAGGTGTCATTGTATGAAAAACTGCAAAACGGCAATCACCTTAAAAATAACATTCTCCCACCATTACAGCTATGTCGGTTCCCCATGACTCGACAGGTGACTACAAGTCCATACGAGTGAACCTATTGTATTATTGAAAGCGTCCTCCCTGTAGCTTTTAATAATTGGGTGCTGCGCAATTATAAGCAAATCAACATTATTTAAAACCACAAAACGGTCTTAATCCAACAAATTTCATAATTGTTATTTTTCAAACATATTATTGCTAGTTGATAGGAAAATCAGCAGTCTTACCTTGAAAACTACCTTCTAGGGTCCACTGATTTGAAAGAACACATAAAAGTTTATACATTTTACACATATGTAGGTTATATGTGTACTTGTATGTGTTTTTTCAAATCATTGGACTCCAGAAGATAGTTGTTAAGTTATATCTGCTGATTTTCCTACCAACTAGCAATAATCTTAGGCTTTCAAACCTAATAACAATAATCTTTTGAAATATATTGTTACTTTTACTAGACATATTATACACTGTTTGAAGTAAATGATAGTTAAAGAATAAGACATAAAGAACACGCAAATGTTTTTATTTGTTGTTAATTTCCTAAAATGTGATTATGATATTAATAAAATGTGAGAAAGTCACAGTTGTATTTCATTGTACCTATAATTTGGTCAATGTTGTTCATCAAAAATCATATGAAAGTAGATGAATGTTTTGGTAATTTTAACGTAAGCAATAATTAGTAGCTGTATTTTTATTGTTCTCAAGTGATTTCGAACAGAGTGGGTGTGTTTTCATGATTACAAAAAATTTTATTATTGTACTAATTAATTTTAATGTCATATAAACTAAAATTGAAATATGATGGGATTTGCTAAAGTTAATATATTCAGCTTTCTCTGTGATTCAGCCCATATGCTTTCTTGGAATGTGATTTCTTCTTATAAATAATGATGAATATTAATTTATTACTAATGTGTTTGTACTTTATTTGTTATTGTTTGTAAATAATCTTAATTGAAAACTGAAACTTATAAATTATCATTGTCTATATAATTGTATATCCTATTTATAAGATCCTATACTTCCTTAAGCATTTCAGTGTTTATAAGCTCTTTATGGATATTATATGAGTGGTAGGTTGTTTTTAAGTATGTTATTGTTATTTTGGAATCGAATATTTTTTTTATTTTATGAAGTGCCTGATTTTAAAGTTATATTATCTTGTTGTATGTATATAAAATAAATGAAATGGTTATTCCATCTGGAATTTTATTCTGATAACCTGAGATTCTTACTGTACAATATTCCTACATACCTTAACACTAAATTTTTTTGTTTTATACAATTTGTAAAACGTATAAGTAGCGTACATGTGCTCAGACATCATGATGAATAGTGAGATTGGATTTTGGAACTGGCATCAAGTTATATCTCCGTAAATTATAATTGACATTTCGTGCAGTGTTATGTGATGTGCTTCTCATGTAAAAACAACTTTAAATACCTATAGGTTGCGCAACGGAAGAATCCTTAATTCATTAAAAATAGGTCAAGAATGATCTAGTTTACTCTTTCGTGAAATTAGGCGTCCAAAGTGTTTCTTTACAATGACAACCGGATAAAGTGTTGTAGAGTATGCTCCCCCCCCCCCCCCCAGCATGGTAGACTATAGCCCAATTTTGATCCTACAAGTGCATGGTAAAGAATCAAAAGAACATTTCTAGGACAGTAATTCCGCTATAAATAGAACTTTCTTAAGCTAATAAAAAGATCTTTTTTTAGTTTTTGAATAAGATTTTTCCAAGACAAATTTTCATAAACTTCTAAACCGAAGTACTTTATCAATTTTTAGGCATCCACAATCATTCAGCTGTATACGATTACATGATAAGTAACAGGTGTATTAAACAAAATCTCCTCCCTTAAATGGCATAATAAACATTTCTTAAGTAAGTTATTGCCACTGGAGGATATTCCAATTTGGACGGCAATGCTAATCACTTGATTCATTTAGCAATAATTCAAATTAAAAATGTACAGGTTATAAAAAGAGCATCAATTTTGTATATTCCCACTGCATGAGCATATACAATTTTGTTAAAATATAAAAATAAAAGACCTATAAACATTTATATAATAAACTGTGCTGTAAACTCGCGGAGGTTGGAACTGTGGGCTTCTTATACAGTAAGTTACAGCAATTTCAGTTATTCAGAAGTTATATACATTAAATAATATACCTAATACCACTTAAAAGTTATTTACGTTTACAAAAAAATTTCAAAAGAATTCAAGGATAAATAAATCGTGTTTAACCTTTTAACGAGCATGGAAATATCTGTTTAAATAGTGATCACATTTTTTATATGATCATGCATTTTGCGGTAAAGGAGTAATCACTTCATACGACAGATTTGGAGTTTATATTTTAAAAGGTCATGTAAAATAGTATGCAATAGTTATTAATATACTGTGTTATACTATAGTTATAAACTGTTGTGTACACAATCTATCAGCTAACAACAACACAACAGATCAGACGTTCGATCTGTGGGAAATAAAAATGCTAATAGAATGATGCTAAACCTAAATGCCCGCCAACATCATTGTGGGATTCCTGCCTTTTCTTTCAGCATGATTGCATCACCATGCCTTTTATGTGACGATTAGTTAGTGATTGAATGTTCCTTTTAGTACAAAGACGTAAGTGTATTCCTATGAACTATTGCAATTTGTGATGAATTTTTGTGAAAATGGGGCGTGTCGGGACTTTGTTATGAAGTGATGAAATTAGAAGGGAAGTGAAAGTTTTGATTAGTGAAGAAGATGGTAATATAGTGTATGATTTTGATGCAAATGTTTTTGAAAATGAAGAAGATAAAGCCAATAGTTTTGACTCTATGGACATCAAAATAGATTCCAATTGAACAAGTAATGAATCCTTGAATTCTAGATACATTTTAGTGATACAAACTTCAGAACCGGACCTTCCGGAAAATGAGGGATTACCTTATAATGCTGTGAGAATAGACAATGGCTCTTTATGTAATATGTATCAATGGCACCACAATGGTATTTTGAGCCAACAAATTTGAATTTGATGTCTAACTTTGGCCTTCAAATGGAGGCAGATGGCAAACCTCTTGAGACGTTGAATGAAAGCGATATTTTTTTCTGCTGTTTGATTGGGATATAATTTCCCATATAGCAGGAGAAACTAATAAATATGGTCACGCTAATTTGGAAAATGAAAATAATTTCTCAAAACTAAAACGCAGGATAAAACCAGCTCAAAATAAATATACAGTTTTTAGCTGTTATTATGCTCATACCACATAACAAAAGGAACTCTATAAAACAATGCTGGAGTACCGATAATGTAGTACAATCTTAAATTGATTCCACTGCTTTTGGTCAAAGCAGGGGTTTGCTGTTATTGCTGATACACTTTGATGACAACTAATCGAGATAGATTCTATTAAATTTATGTACTAATTGAAGCACTGAGGCACAGGTATATGATCTTCTTCCAAACCAAAACAAACCCAAGTAATTGACGAAAGCTTGATTGGATGGAAAGGCAATACATTCCAAAAAAAAGGAAACGTTTTGGAATCAAACTTTTTGTTCTGTGTGACTAGCCGTGGCATTGATTTGGATTTCAGATTTCATAGTATACTCGTATATACTAGAAAGGGCAGGAGTATAGATGATACTGTTGGTGCAGACTTGGGTATATCTGCACAAGTAATATAATCACTGATGCAACCATACATTGGGTTGAGTCATGTAATTTACTTGGATAACTGGTATTCCAGCCCTCAGCTGTATGATTGGTTATTTGATAATGCCACTGGTAGTTGTAGAACCGTTAGAAATTGAAAAGGTAGAGGTGTTAGTGTATTGTACCGATAAGTTACAAAATTTTCTTTTCATAACACTTCAGTCTATGTTGTTCAAACATACCTACTTTGCCTTATATTGTGATCATAATGATTCAAAATATTAATAGACTTGTTATTTTTTTACATATAAAATAGTTTAATAAATATACAAATCATACACAGTTAAAATCTGAAGTTGAGAAAAGTATGGTTTCACTGTATCTATTTGTTTTAAGTTACAAATAATTCCGGAAGCTTTTTTCTGTTGTAGTAAGATTCTGTTTAAATTTCTTTTTGTTATGGCTCCATATAAACCTATATTATGAGACATATGAAATTACCAGAGAAAATTAAATGGCTTTTAATATTTCAACCGTATAGGCCTACACCTCTCTGATTTGTCCTAAGGTAACATACATTTTATTAACCACTGTTGAAAATTATGGCAGTTATCGTGTCCAATCTTATTTTCATAATTTTATTGTAATTTTCCCAAAAATGTAGATGCCTGAAACTTGAAAACATAATATAAAAAACATGTAAGAACAAACATTGCTTTAAATTACCTGAGAATTTTAGAACTCCTTTCTGTTTTGCTCTACAATGCACAATAACTGAGATATAACTATTCTTTTCTTAAACTTTAAATTACTGCCATCTTGAAACTTTAAGAGACAATATTTGTAAAATGTGTAGGTATATAAGTTATTTGGAACTGTTAAAAGTTTCCATGAAACATGTCATTTTTGGTTTATGTAAAACCTTCGTTGAAGTATTTTTGCACAAATGTAAAAAGCCATTATTTAGAATCTTTTTTAATGGTCGAGACTGGCTAATGAACTTGCCAAGATATGCACCAAAGTACTATATCTGCACTAAATTTAGTTTAAATTAATTTTAAACTGTGGCTTTAACAGTGGTTTTTTAGTTTTAGGTAGCTGATTGATAAAATTGTAAAATATTAAGAATTAATTATAGTCTATTTTTTAATTAGATATCCCTCATAATCCTCAGATAAATGCAGGAATATACCAGACCAGGTCATGTAACATGCTTCACTGAATTTGCAAGTAAACTTCCAAGTAGCCTATACAGTATAGCTCAATTAATTCTTAGATATTCCCCTGAGATGTAGGCTTTGCTAACACTCAACCATTTCCCATTGCACCAATCTAATCTATAATGTGGACTAAAAACATCTTTGGACAATTTCAGACCCAGTCATTCTTGCCAACTGTCACTAAATTAATATAGAATAGAATAATATAATATAGAAATGTGTTGAAAAATAATTGATTATTATTAAAAGCGTATTAACTGTAAATGAGTTAATATTCATTTTTATAAGTTATAGATTTTTAACCACAATTACGTTATTTTTATAAGTCCTTATCACAGATGTATGTCAAAACAAGTGCTTCAACAACATTCTTCTACCTTTAGTGCAGTATATAAAAATACTTTGTAAGATAAACAGGCTACTTACTCTCTCCTCCAGTAAAGAAACGTATGGTGAATGTAAAATAGTTTGAATTTATAAAGGAAAATATATTTTGGGATGATATGAGTCAAGATATTATTTTTCATTCTATAGTTTCTGAGCAAAAGTGAGTGTTTTCTGTGAACACGAGTGTACAAACAAATTAAATCGGAGCATGGAGATACAGTTAAGTATCTAAAAGGTTTTTGCTGTGTGTGGTAAATATTACTCTGTAAAGATCTTTTATGTTTTTAAAATAAATAATATCTCTAGAAACTTTTAAGTGAACAACTTTAGTAAAGCTGGGGTTAATACTGTAACAGACTTTGATCTATTCCCCAACTGAATTGCCAGTGGAGTATCATGAAAAACTAAAAACAGTAATTTTAGAGACTAATTCGATATATTGAGTCAGATAATTCTGTATGGTATATTTCACTAAATTAATGTTTAAGAATTAAAATTATTTTAACTATTACTTTTAGTTTTAGACAGAATAAACTCTTACCCAGTTATATACTCAGACTGGTTTTTTTGGACAATTTTACCGGGCCGGGCTCACCACACATCTATTTTAAGGGACTGTCGACTGTGATGAGGCTCGGCTGAAATTCTTTATTGGCCCCATCAAAACAGAATATGGCCCTGCCAGTTTCAGTTTATTATCACTTATTTCGATTTAAAACCATAGTTGAGCACTATGACGTAGATGTTTTATGACTAGCTTAAATATGACATCTAGTTCGAGCAATTTAACGTATAACACAAACAGTTTGTGTGGTTGTATGAGTGTCATATGTAATGTGTCCCAGAAGAGTGCAGGATATTTTATAGCTTTTAGTCAAATTTCAGATTGGCAAAACAATTACTTGTTTCAGTTGAGTAACTTTTTTCCAAAAATTAATAAACACAAGTATTTTTGCAACAAATTATATTTTTAAAACTGGAAAAATCAGTTTTTACCTTAAATTTAATTTGATGGGTAAAAAAGGCAATTTCCCATATGTTGTCTCAGCTGTGCGTAAAAGGGAAGGGTTGAGGAAATCCCGACAGTTTTGAATATTACGGTTGGACTTTGAAATGGCGGGTTTCGCGACCTTGCTACAGGCCGGTTATTTGTGGACAGTCTGGCCGTTATTACGTAGGCCGTGACCGGGCAGCCGTTGGTTTAGCGCCTACAGAGGCCTGTCCACATCCTACACTCTTACCTTATTAGGCACACAATCACTTCACCGAACTCTTCTCCGTCCGCTTGTTCTCAGGAATGACTCAACGGAAGACTAATGCATTATGTTTCGACGATCTACATTCCTTAGCTCTAACGGTCTTGTGTTTCTAGTTATAAATCTCAACGTCAATTATTTTATTTAAGGTAATACAATGACTTCCATCATATCGTTTCAATATTATAATAACTTGAGAATAGGTTTATAAACTTGTATCAAATTTTGTTTATTCTGAAAAAGAAATATTGCATAATTAAGACATTTTTAGGGAAAAAATAAAGGAAAATTAAAGAATAACACACACAGTTAAGAATAAATTTTGCTTTTCAGATTTATCAAGTTGGCAGTTTTTATCAAGTTTTCTAATAACGTAACTAATGTAATAACATGGAAATTCGAATATTTTGTCAAAACCTTGTTTAATTTAATCAGAGCAACATTGATTTGTCAAGATGTATCATAATATAATAATTTTGCTCTGCAAAATACTGTTCCTGTTTATTTTACTCTAGTAGTTATCTGATTACCCAAAATTAATATTGTTTTTACCAAAATTCAGTATTGTGAATCATATATCAATATATGGTAATATACCGAATGATTTCAATGTTAAAAATAAGTATACTCTCGTACGATACATACCAAACATAACACCTCATTCCTTAACAGATTGTAATTTTAATGATATTAGTTAACTTTTAATAACATCTCTCATAAACAAACACACATATTTTCTACTTAAAATGTGTGTGTGTGATTAGAAAAACTGCCTTTTTAATAAGATAACACTACAATGCAAGTATTTACAGGTATTTGCAAGTATATAAAGCATGCGTATAATGGTATGCATGCCTTATATAGCTGATTATTAATTGCCATAAATGTGCACTGTAGTAAATAATACAGACCCTAAAGTCTATATATATATATATATATATATATATATATATATATATATATATATATATATATATATAGGTAATAACTTAGGAATTTCCTTGTATTCCAATCATATAGATATTTAAAACACATGTTTTAAACACATGTTCTTAAACACATGTATAAGAATAAAGTAAGGCAAATTAAAAAAAACTATTTTTATATTGTGATTAGAATAATAATTAATAAATACATTTTATGCTAATACATCAACAAGTAACAACCGTTCATAAATCGAAGAAGTAGAGTTACGATTCGATCTGGTGTTCTAAGAATTGCTATGACAACAGGTTCACGGGTCATTGCATCCCGTATTGATCGATTGACCTCAACCCTTTGAACTTCCGTTTCGGATTGTCGATCTCCCTTGATAAATGACCTCCTTAGAATGTGCTACAAAGGTTTCATCTACACTGTTGCTTACACCTGACCTTTTCACAAAACCTTGTATCTAGATTTTTTGACCTATGTAAGGTACAAGAGTACAATGGTACAATGCCTTATTCGATAAAAGACGAATGTGGGTAGTATGTTATGTCCATATGCATAATTTTGTTTGGTACATGAACACAATGTTCAAGCTCATTTTAAGTTATTGACAACCTTCTTATAGTAACAGGTGTTTCACTTATTACATCAAACAAAATATATAATGTTATGTAATATTATTTCATAGGAAAACTGGCTAAAAGTACCGGTTTGAAAGTCTGTTATGTTATACTTGTTATCGTTTTGTTATCAGTATAATTTTCGATTGTTTATATAAGTCATATGGTTATCTTTCTGTCCTGTTCTTATAATATGGTTCCTGGGTCTCATGATATTACAAATATGCAGAACCCTAAAATGTAACAAATAGAAAATAAAATAATATAGTACTTTAGTTTACATCAAATGAAGCAAATGTTGGAAAAACGTTGAATTTTAAGCAAAATTTGAAATCAAAGGATTTGTGTATGTTGTTACAGGCTTTTATTTATCACACCAGCTTTCAACATGCACCTCCTTAAAATATGAAATATGCCAAGAGTTTTTATAATCAAGTACAAAAGTAATGAGTAAGTCAAACAACTAGGATTATATTTTCGACTCGTTTAATGTCAATTTATTAGCGATAACATAAAACATTTGGGTGTAACTATGGGTCAATGTATTTGTTTTTTCCATCTACAATAAAGAGTAAGAAACCTCTTCAAAACTTCCTCTCCAAATTTAGATCGTCTTTGAACGTTTTACTAAAGTCTCACGGGAAGTCACGTGTGACAAAAATAATAATCCCAGGTCCAACATTGTTCAACTAGTTTAACGAAACAACGAACAATGACTTAATGAACATTGTTCTGACATCATTAATTCTAGGATATTAAAAAAGCACAGAAAATAAAACTGGTTTTTATAAACGGGTCCCTTTTTATAATAGTTCAAAATTAAAAGCTCAAAACAATTTATTGAAAAAAATCCAATGATAACATTATCATTCTAATTACTAATTCTAAGCAGTTATTTTATTGCAACAATATTCCTGTCAACTAAAGTTACAGAATATTGTGGATATAAATTTACTGCTGTTCGATTGCCTCGTCAAAATACATATATTATTGTTTTTTACACAGTTGAAGTGAATAAACGTTATCAGTATCAGTCCCATATCCAATGGTAAAAATCGAATGATTTGTGATATTATTTTAACTTAGTTCTATGTGTACTGTACATAAGTGTGGTTGGAAATACGAAACTGGCCTTACATTATTCCCCAATCCAATCAAACAAAGCTGGTGGGAATACAACGCGGGAAAGTGAGGTCCACTTGGCCAATCACAGTGGTTCTCACAAGTCTTGTTTGAAATAGACCAATAGCAGTTCAGAATTAATGACAATCCTGATCATGCGCTTACAGGCATATATAAACACCGTGTGTGAAAAGGCTGTTACATTTTGTTTCAAAGTTTTATACGTGTAGTTGAATTTGTCTTTTCGGTAATACTTCTCTACGGAATTCAGATTCTGTAAGTTCGTAAGCTGACTATTTATATTAATTTATATTTGTTGTCTCCCATCGTTTTTCCAGATGGGAGTTTATTTTTTAGGGAATATATAATATTCACTAAATCATAAGCTAGCTAAGTTACTTTGTGATTTCAGTTCATAGATTTTTATGAATTTTCAAGTACTATACTCACCTAGATTTAAAAGTAAATATGTTTTGAGGTGTGTCAATAATAATTTCATTAATATTGGCCTATCTAATAATACTGTCAGCCTAGGTTTCACTAAGTCCAACATCAGCAAATTTAATCTGTCAATAAACAATATATCCTAAGCTTTAGATACTAATCATTAATAGTTATTGGATGGGTTTGCCATAATGACAATGCTAATTAGTTCATTTCAGTCTGCTCAACTAATTTGGTTACTCAGCCAATCAGAGTGACAGTAATATTGTTAACTCTGAAGCTGCCAGTCAGGTGCTGTCACGATTTTATCAGTAGACTTTAATAAGTGGCCTGCCCTTTTTACATATCGAAGTTCGATAGTATATCGAATTGTTTGATAATAGCAATTGAATAACGAGTGTAGGCCGCTTATTAAAATCTCCCCATTTTATCATTTATTCAAATTCCTCAGAATGAAATTTTTTATAGTAATTCTCAGATACACTACAGACTTTACAGCCCACTTGTATCCAAGTTTTTATTCAGCTGTCTCCAACCTGAATTTCATGTTTATAAGTTTGGTATTTGATTTGTCTGATACAATTGTTGGAGACACTTTGAGGTTTTTAATGTTGAAACAAGCCAAATGTTGTATTGTCTTACTGATGTAGGCCTAGTAAATATCTGTTTGACACCTAGAACCAAAAATAAATAAATTACTTGGTATTATACAGAGGTCACTCATGTCCCTATCTACTAATTGTTATTACGCGATATAAGTATGTTTAGATTAAAGGGTGTCAGATGTGTTACTAGTAGTACTAAAGTTAAAGTTAACCTTTACTAACGCTCACGTGATCTGAGCTTCAATTTCAGTACTATCTTGAAGAAAAAGGTGCCATCGAAGTGCGTACTGATGGCCAGGGGCTTTCCGATTGGTAGCCTACTTTCCCGACCTCCAGTGCAGTCAAGGGCATCCCTCCGTGTTCCACCTATCGTGTTTTAGAGACCCGGAGTATTAGTCCGTTTCTACCTACGGAGCATTGATTTTAAATTATGTTCGTTTTGGAGTTGTATTTGTTTTTTGTCATACAGTCGTCAGTTTGAGTGTGCATATAATATTTATATGGTACGAGATTTAGAATTAGTACTGTAGGGGACCAAAGAACTGTAGGCTAAATTAGCAATAGAGATATAGAGACATTTTTTTTGCAGATAATATGATGAATGAGGTAGTTGAATGTAATAATAATTTGGATTGATAAGAATAAACCTAATTATGCAAGTGACATGCACTGTAAAACAAAAACATCTGCTGATATATGTAATTACAAACATTTTAAAATTTTGTATTCACCTAATTTATTTTAAATAATATGTTTTGCTGTATTGTATATTTTCAGGCGATAAGTTAAATCACTCTTTTTCCCCTAAATATGGAAATATTTTGATAAAAATAAAATATAAAAGCAACAGTAATAGAAATTTATCAATATAAACTTACACTACTATTTTCTTTAGAATATATATTTTAAATGTTGGTAAAGGAATTTTTATGTTATTGAAGTAATTATTTAAATTTTAAATATATTCTTAATTAGGACATATTTTAACAAATTAACATTGTTCTTGGAAGTATTGACTTTGATTCTAAAAGCTGGGGGTAAACTTTGTGTGCCACAACCTTCTCATGTTTTTTGATTAATGTCACTTCTGAAAGATTAAAATGATTTTACTTTAGCCATTTCATATTATTTGTTGTTATTTAATTGGAAAATGCTTGGGGAGTACATTGTACAACAACAGAAAACAATTAAATTGCAGGAAGCTTTAAAAATTAAAATAAATCTCAAAAGAGGAACTAAATGTACTGACACTGATGCTTTTGGCATAGCAGCACTTTTTGTGTTATCCCACCCGCAGTGATGGCTACAAACGAAAAACATTCCTTGAGATGATACTTAAGGAATGATACTCTCATCAAAACTCCAGAGTCTGGTGATGATTGTTGGAGCTAAAATAATATAACAAACTCTCTTAACCATTATGTGCTAATAAGAATACTCCTTCAAATATTTGATCTAGAAAAGGGTTCACCAAAATAATATTAATATCTTAAAATCATGTATCAGTATATCAAAAAAATTTAAGAAAGTTGTCTTGGCAGATGAGAGTACGAAAGTTATTATTGCCTTGGTTGACCAGCCCAGAAATGGTAAACATATCTAGTGTTTAATTTTGTAGTAAGTATGGCTATTGTGAATTAACTTATTTTAAAAAAGTTCTTAAATAAGCTGGGAACATTCAAGTATAGCTGTACTCAGCAGCAGTTCCAAAAAGTTTTCTTGAACTCTGGAGGAAACTTTTCGTTCTGCTACAAATTGGTTGAAAACTAAGCCTTTCTTGCATAATTTTTTTGCTCAAAATTGGCTTGTAAATTGGTGAACTCGGTCTGGAACACGAACAATTTTATGTAGTTTATATCAGAACAACAATAAAAAATTATGTCGGCTTGAATCTTTTGCATTTATTGAAAGTGTATAAAGTCCAATATTTCCTTCTGTAAAAAGATTGAGGTTTAGATATTATAGATAAAAAAAGTAAAGTAAAGTAAGTCTAAATAAGTAACTGGTGTGTCAAAATCTTTGAAGTTTTGCTTCATATAATTCTTAAAATATTACAATCACATTTTTTTCTGGAAATTTAAACACTTTCTCATATAGAAAAAATCAAATGTTACTTAAATTTAATATACATGGTATTTGAGGTCTATAATTTTGTTTAATTATATTGTTTATATATTATTGTTGGCTGAGTGTTAATGAAGCCTGCGAGAGGAGCTGCAACAATTTTATTTCTGTCTGTCTTTTTGTATTTTTTTGAGAAAAAATTGAGCTATTGTCTTGCGATTTTGCATGAAGCATCATTTCTACATAGACATCAGTTTCGATAATGGTACATATTATTACATGGGATTTGGTTGAGCATTAGCAAACATTTTTACATAGGTGTTATGGATAACCTTGATGGTGTCGAGAAAATGAGGGAATAACAAATAAACAAACTGAATACAGGCATTTGACATTTTAATAGTAACACTTTTAATGAGGTTACTTTGTTCGATTGATTGGTACGATTTTCATTACTTTTAAAACTGCTGTATTAGTTTATTTGTATATAGACATAAATGAGTTGAATGGTAGTGCATAGCTATCCATGGGATTTGGTTGATTTTCATCAATCAATAAGTTGTAAACATTTCTTTTCTGTCTAATTGTCTGTCTGTCCATGCAGGAAATCTTGAGAATATAATTTTACATGTAATTTCAGCGAAGCCTGTTTTATATATATGGCCTGGTGTACTCTTACCTTGTAATAAAGCTTTACATAATTCATAATATGTACAAGATAGGCCATGTTCGTATGGAATACGTCCAGATACGGAATACCAAGAAGAACTAAGTGTTCTCTGTAGAAAATTGGCTAGATCGATGTGGCTTAATAGCATCAGGAGTATTTCAAGGAATGGGTCCAAGAAAAGGGTTAATCATTTGTGATCAGATACTTTGGAATTTTGCTGCTTAGAGAGAACTTGCCTTTGGTTGTCAGCAAAGAGGTCAACATACCTGCTGCTGTATGCATTGATTGTGGTAGGCATTCTTTATCAGACCCTCTTGAATTTTGATATGTTGTATGATAGTTATTTACTATAGCATTAGCAATTTGTGTTTGTGGCTAAAGGGCCAGGTAGTCACCTCACAAGCACACTCTTCCACACTTGTGAGCTTAAAATCTATAAACACTAATTATTTTAGAGTAAAATTACAAATAAAAAGTAGCTGACTTTGAGTAAGGAAATGCAGTATGTGATTAACAAGGGGCAAAGGTGGCCGGGCCGAATCTCCAGTACTTGAGTGGGTTTCATTAATTGTCAGCAGTGTAGCTAGGTAATTGTTATATACAGACCTCCCAGGTTGTAATTTAATGTGTGTAAAGTTATGGTTAGGTTAATTTTTATTTTGTTTAAATTTGAAATATTTTAAAGTTATGTGTTGGTTATGCATGGAATTTCTTAGCTTTAAGGATACATTCCTTCATTCCATATTTTTAGGGCTTTCCTCCCTTTTATTTTGAATGCTTTCCTATTAATGTTGTGTTTCCAAACGAAAAAGGTGGTGTGTCCTTTATATGTGTAAAAAGTGGATGTGCTGTAGGTCTAATTTGATACCAAAACCAGATTTCCAGGTGATGGAGAAAAAAGATGTGTTGAAAAAAGAATTTAAGTCATTTTTTTATTTTAAGTTTTGGATTTTATTAAAATAAAATAAAAATATATTTTTTATATCTTTTTGTAACTTTAGCTACTTAGATAAATGTGTGTTTTTAACTTTAAAATTCTTTTAAATTGGGGGAAACATTCTGATGATTATTAATACATAAATTGTGATTATTTTCCAAAGGTATGTATAACAAGGCATTTAATTTGTGCTAGTTTCCTAATAATTTGTTAACTTTGTACAATTTTCATAATTCTTATGATCTCATTTTAAGTGTAATGTCACTTGAAACTGCCATAAAACGGACGTGACATAAAAACACCTTCACTGAGGGGCTGTCATATATATTAAAACTGTTAATTATCCTTAAAAATTATGCTTTACTTATTTTTAAGTAAGCTGTATATACATGGCGATTGGTATAAGTGTACCAGCCATTTTACTACAAAGAGATGTAAAAGTTAAATAGACAGGAAGAGAAAGACTAGTTGTAAGTCTATCAGATTGTCTTAGCCAGGAAAGTTTTAGTTCTCAGTTGAAGATTGAGCACTCTCTCTCTTTGAATACCCTCCCCCAGTCAGTGTATGAATCTGAACTCTGCTATTAAATAGACACTTCCCTGGATATTATATTATAAAAAATTTGGTGTTTTAACATTTTTGCTATGTCAGTAGTTTTTCCAAAATGGTGGCCAACTCAAATATTTTAAATACTGTGTTTATTTCGGGTATAAAATCCAATTTTAAGAAATTTGTATTCTTGTGTTATTTCAGAACCATTTCAGAGCTATTAAGGGTTTGAGTGGTGGATCAGCCTTCTATTGGGTGACATGACATAGAATGCCTCTTTACTTAAAATAGAACTAATAACAATTTTTTATGAAGAGAATAACATTCTTATAAAAAAAAGAAAAATTATAGATGGGAATGAATACACGGAAAACTAATTTTCTTGTCATTTATAGGTTGACTATTTTGTTTTGTTTTTTTTTTTAATTCAACAATTATAAAGTGTATTCAGGTGTAATTTTTTATAACAAACTTCAACTGTTTTTATGAACTTCCAATCGTGGGGGAAAACACAGTAATTACGAGCTATGTAGTGTTATTTATCTTGTAAATAAAATGAATGAGCACAGTTTTAGTAATTCATCTAAAAATGATTTGAGTACCCAGTGACACTTTATGAGTAATGAAGTTAGTAACGAAGTTATACATGATTTGCTAGGACATTAAGGTGGACAAGTTAATGTTTATGATAAACAAAGACACAAGTAAATGTTACCTTGGTTAGTTTGTCTGAAAATGAAAAAAAATACAAAGACCTAAAGTACTCTATGGGTTTCAAGGCGTTTACCCCCCTATTAGTAGTACCATTTATCCAATTACAGTAATTTATTGATCTTTAAAATACTATATTTAAACTTTTTGGGGTCAACAATTTTTGAAATTGAAGTGTAGCTTGTTCATAAAAATGTTTCATAAAACGCAATAGAAAATCCTATTTTTACCTCTAAAGTGTATTTCAACAGTTCGTCTCTTCAGATACATCCTGTAGTAGAAGAGGTCATTTTTTATGAATAGCTTTTAACAGTTACTATATACAACAAAAGACTTTATTGCTTAGTTAAGATTTCAGCTTATTTTAAAAAATTGGTTTATGGCTCTTGGTGCAAGTTTTTGAATGTATATTTATAACTGTACTATTTTGGAACTGTTTACCTCATTGCTTCAGGTTAGGCACAGGACTAATATTTATTTATTAGCAGTGAAAATTTGATTTTAAGATTGAGTTCTAACTCATATTCTGAGGATCAGTTTAAAAGATAAAAATGTATTTATAATTTGTACAATGCTTTTTTATGTATAGCCTGCAGTACAAATTATTGAATGGTGTTATTAAGTCAAGATAATTAACAGACTGTCATATGTATGTATTGTATATTGATTTTTTCAAACAATAATGGTAAATAGAAGAAATGTTCTTGTTTAAACTTTAATTACTGCAATGTAATCTATATTTTCATTTCATAAAATACACCTAAAGTTTTTTGAAAGGAAAATGTGAATAATTCATTTGATTGGCGGAAAAATATTTTACATTTCTTACAACTTTAGTAAAAAACTAAATATTTTGTGTTTTATTTATTTATTATTTTTAGTTAGATGAAAACTAGAATTAAAGATTTCTAAATTGGTCACTTTTTTAATGAAATTGTTTGCCGGTTTTAGATGGTTCAAATTTTGGAATGGAGTAATTGGCAAGTTTTTGTAAATTACAAAATAGAGTGAATAGTGGTTGGAGTTCAATTAGTGTGTACAGTTACCCATATAAAGTTGAGAAATGAAAACAAACTAATCCAGATGGTTAAATCTTTTAAACTTTACTGTTCTGAAGTCTCTTCATGATCTTATTGTAGAATTTTGAATAGTTTTATGTAATCTATGTCGGTTATGCTAAGTAGTTGTAAGTCTTAAGTTGTATCATAGCCTTGAGCGTTTGGTATTTAGCCTGGTATTGACCTGTAGACATAATGCATCACTGGCAGGCTGGAGGCAATTTGTTACCACTTGGGCCAGTCAGTACTTGGTGGATTGATCGGTTCTGTGGCTGGGTGGTGGGGAGGGGATATCAGCTGGTAGACACTGCAGGTGTGCCCCTCCCCATCTGACCTCCACCACCCCTGCCTAACAACTGCAACTGTCCCCCTCCCTTCTCTTCACTGCCCTGCCCTTACACACAGCACACCATTCTCTCACATCTGTCTGTCCTTGCTTTCAGGTGTGTGAGGAGCGACTAAAACTGACAACATGAGTGGACAAACTGATGATGGTAAGAAGTTTTTTGTAGTTTTTAAAGATTTGTAAAGTATGGTTCTAAAGTAGTTGTAGAGTATTATAATATTAACCTCATAATTGTCCAGTGTATGTAACTAAATATATTATTATATTTTTTTTATGAATGTATGATTGTTGGACTATTATTCCCTATTATTATAAACTAGCATTTTCTAATTAGTAATTCCACATTGGTATACACTGAAGTATTCAAATAACAATGAACACATATTGATTGATGGTGGTTGATTTTACTGCTGTGCAAACAATAAACTGCCCTCTTCATTGTTAAAATGAACTTTTGGGATAGTTAAGTATTCCTAAATTCCAATGAGAAATTTAGGTATGTGAATTGACAATATTCTTATAACAATGAATATATTCTACTGATGGAAACTACATAATATTCCCTCCCCCTCATCTACAGAGAGCCCTAAACTTATTAAAAATTCTGATTCAATTGGTTTTAATATATTTCCATAAATTTAGGTGCCTTTACAATTGACAACTTTAAAATCTGAAATTTATAACTGCTTTAATGCTCTATGTTTGTTACATTAATTATTAAAAACTCTTTTAATATGTACAGTTAATAATATTATAGTTTCAAAATTTTATAGTTCTTTAAATTCAAAAGATTATGAAGATATGAAAATGAGAAATTATTTATTACTTCTTGAAAAATTAATTATTAATAAATCTTTATATACCAGTGACAAATTCAAATCATTTAGTGTATTCTGGATATTATTTAAAGATTGCTGTAAAATTCAATGTTATGAATACTGTGAATATATGCCTGTTATTTAAGGCACGGGTTATTTACAGTACTTGAAGGGTTAAAACTGAGGGAGTGAACTCTTAACACTATTTAATGTGTCAATTCATCCATGACTATAAGGAATCACACGAGTGCACCGATCTGGTGACCATTGAGACCAGGAACCCGTTACTATTTTCGGTCCCACGAGATAAAAATACTTAATCGTTTAGATTCTTGGAAATATATATAGAGAAAATTCCTTGGTTTTTTAGAAATGGCCAGCAGCTTCATGGTTAAATAAAACTGCAAAGATGTGACACAAACATGTACAGAATAATACTAAAAATAACTTTAATAATCAACTTTTTCCAGGCCTCGTCTTCTCAATCATCTGATATAAAAAGGTTAACCATATCATATAGTTAGTTAATCTACAAATAGCTATGCCCACCTAACATATCCATGACTACAACTGCTCATTAAATAAAGTCAACATTGAGGTATAATAATTTTGTTTTTGCTCTCCGGAAAAATGTTTGCACTTACAATACTTCGTGTTTAGTGCAGCAATATGTGGACGTTGGGATCAAAAGGTTTAATAAGCATATATTGTTTTCATTTTCAAACATACTAATACATTTCATATGAAACCAATTTGAAGAAGCAGTACAGTACAGCATATTGATTTACAGGGTGTCCCAGAATTCTCTACCAATATTTTCAGGTATTATTCCTGGACCAAAGACAAACTAAAATTTCATAATAAAACTTAACTCAATAACTTGAATAGCCGTAGTTTTGTTTTTTCACTTTTTAAAATATTTTTAATTTTAGAACAGAATGTTTTAACGAATTAAAAGCTTTTTAATATAAAAGCATAATTACAGAAACATTTTTACTTTCAAAACAAAATACCAGAATTTAAGCATAAATATCTTTAAAACAGCATATGATAAAAAATGTTTGAATTATTACATTTTAGTTAGACAATGTAATTACAAATCCAACGATACCAAGTTTAAGAAAATTGGTTGATAAATAAGGGAGATAATGCGCTTTTAAAAAGCAAGTACTAAACAATATTCACTTTGATATGTGGGAGCACCGTTTATGAGCCACAGCAATCAGCTGTATTAATTTTAGCTGCTCTAATAATCAGCTGATTATAACATTACTTTGTTGAACTGTGGCCGTAATATCATTTCATATTGCAGGATTTACATTTCTTTTGATTAAAACATAATAAAATAAATTGGTATAATCAACAAAATAATTAAATAAGGCTGCTAATAAATCCCTTAATATTGTTTGTTGTTTTAACGTTGCCATCATGTTGGAATAAAATTTGATGTCTTCTTTCAAGTGGTACATCTTCAAGTAGAACTGGTAAGTTGATTCTCTAAAAAACACAGGACCAATAAAGCAGTTTTCAAAAACAAATGGGCTAATCAATTGGTCCCCAATTATACCACACCATACATTTATCAAAAATCGAATTTGAAAGTTCGACTCTACAACTGCTTTTGGATTTTCAGTTGACCACCGGTGACTATTGACTATCAAATTTAGAATTTTGTATCTTGTAAACATTGATTCGTCCGTGAATAAGACAACTTACATTAATTTGATTT